>NC_139926.1:23495554-23778054 GCF_963514095.1 Eutrigla gurnardus
GTACATTATAATGTAGGGCAATAAAATATTTAATCCTGGCAAGGACACTCGGTAAAAGACGGCGGGGGAACTCGAGGGAAGCAAAGTGATGCCGTGTGCGTTTTATTTGAGAGATTTAGTGTCGAGGTACATGTGTTTTGATGCGTGTGTGTGTGTGTGTGTGTGTGTGTGTGTGTGTCTGGGTGAGAGTTTTTCTTGGACGCTGTCTGCGACTTGAAAAGTAGTGACATTCCAACTGAGCATCTGGGATGTTGGCCAAGAGGTGGCGCATTTGGTTTCAGAAGCGACCCAGAGCTACTGGCACTAAAGATCAGTATCATCCTCCACCTGTTCCCGTGCCAGGCCCACATGCCTGGTATTTCTTGCCCAGTTTTAGTCCTCCAGGTCATTTTATGGCATAATATTGAATTCAGGATCACACTGCCGCAGGAAAAGACATCTTAACTTTAGAATCAGAAGTTGCGATGACATAAATGCACTAATTTAAAGTGAAAGCACAACATCTCAAAGCATTACTCTGTTTGCTTTCATGTGTGTGTGTGTGTGTGTGTGTGTTTCAGCTCTTGTTACTTAGTTCCTAACAAGCAGCTGATCGATAGCACACTTGGTGTTTCCAGGTCCAGGTGGATTTACCTGCGTCAGCAGGATGCTGTTAAACAGCAGTTGCGTCTCAGACTGATCCTTGGCGACGTCGGCGTTGGCGTTCATGCCGAAGATCTCCGGCGACGGGTTGAGCGGCAGCGCCTTGGTGTACTGGATGTAGCTGTTGTACTGACGGAGAGGCAGGGAGACAGAGGGGTGAAGTAAGAGAACCATTTTTTAACGCAACATCGGGAAACATCTCGAGTAATAACACTCATTGAAAAACAAGTCGGCTCCTTAGATTGCTGACATTTATTATAATGACTATGTAAATGTGACTTCATGAATAAAAGATGCGGGTGAAGGGGGGGGGGGGGGGGGGGCAGCACTGGAGAACGAAATGCCAAATAAAATGGAGCGCATCATAGATTGCACTTGTGTTAACAAATATATCAACCCTCACTGATGGCGGTTTCCTGCTGTGCCTTGTTACACACATTTTATCTCCTAATGACTATTTAAAGGTAGCTCAACAACAGCGCTGAGCGACTCGGCCCTTTAATGTGCTTAGTTTAAAAACAAACACATTAAAGTGAGTTTCACTTTTTCTCTAGTTTTTCAGAGCACTGTTGGGTAAAGAGATCATTCACTTCTACTGTTCTAACGGAGGGAAAGCCTCGTTGTTGGAGTATATTCAGATAACACTTCTGGTATTTCCTCTATGCTGCTGTGTACGGTTTCATATCTCACAAAACAACACCGATGCACAGATCTTACATAACAGCACTTCTCTGGTCGGCTCGCGTAGAATAAATACTTGATTTGGAGGAGGAAGCGGAGAGACACATTTTTGATTTCAGCAAAGGATCAGATTTTCTGCCCTGGCAGCAAATTACGTACAAAGTCACACTAAATAATCACTGACAGTAAAAATGCATTCTGCAGCTTGAGTTTCTTAGATTATGGAAGTAAAAGAGTTTCTTACATCTTCCTCAGCCGGTGCGTAGTAGAGCCCAGAAGGATCAAACTTGTAGTCGGGGTCCTCGATGACCTTTGGGTTGTAGAAGATGGACAGGATGGTGCGCAGCGTCCGTCTGTCCCAGTCGTCCGTCACGCGACCTCCATAGTTACACTCACCGGTCATGTAGCGGATGGCGTCAAACGGCACTTCCTGCAGCAAACAAGAAAGCACACGATTCTACCTAAAAACCATGCAATGGAGTTGCACGTTTTAATAGGTGGTGAGCATTAAAAGAGTAATTCGTGATACCCTCTTCCAAAACAGAAAAACCTGCCTGACATTCACTTCAACTTCACGACCTTGACTTGGAATGGAAATTGACGTCGTAGGAGGGGGAAAGGGTGGACGTTCTGGCCATTGTGGCATTTTCCACGAGGAGGATTTCACTTGCAAATTCAGCGAGTGGCACTTGGCTACGAGACGGAAATGTCACTCCGTTAAAAAAAAAAAAGACACCCTCGGTAGTTTATATCTGCTTCTTTTCTCAGCTACGGCAGAAGGGTTGGAGTGTTTGTGGAAAAATGTCAAGAGGGTTTTTGAATATGGCTGATGAAAGCAGACACTTGAGTGAAGAGCAACCCACTTCTACAGTAAAAGACAGAAGTTCTTACATGTTCTATATTTAATATGGACGTAGGAGTAAATCAGAGGAATTTGAAAGTGTGAAATATGGGAAAGATAGTGTTGAGTGAACAATTGAGTTACAGGGGAAAACCAGTACAATTCATTCAAAAACAACAACTACCTGGTACTGTTCGAGGAACATGTGAAGCTGCTGCACGGAGATCCGCAGGTCGGTCTCGTTGAACTCATACGGAATGTTCCAGCCTAAAGGTCCAAACTTCCTCCTCTCCTGGGTCAGGGCGTGGAAGAAACACAGGCCGTACAGTAGCTTCTTGAACGCGCCCTGAGAGGTGGATAAGCATACATGGAATGCGTGGTCTGAGATCAATAGGTGGATAAACAGTGGTGGTCGTTTTTGTATTTCCGCAGCAAAAACAAACACACTGTGAAACGCACAGCGGGGGGTTGATAACAGACACAAAGGAGCATAAGACACCTACTGATGTAGGCATGACAGATATGCACAGAGACAATGCACACACACACACACACACACACACCGGCTTGCTGCTGCTGCTGAAAAACTCCGGGTCTGAGATGGGGTCCATCAGGAAGGAGCGGGCGATGTTGGCCCGGAGGCCCTTCGGAGCCTCGTTGGTCATCTTCACCCCGTTCTGAAGCACTGCCACGGGGAAGGTGGGGGATGGGTAGCTGGTCAGCCAAAGCCTGAAGTCTGGGTGGGTCGTGTCTGGGTTCAGCTCCTGCTCGCGGCCACAAAGACCAATTAAAAAGCATATGCATCGGGAGACGTGTGTTTGGTGTGTAGAAAGTGTACTGTGTAAAGTGTAAAGTGTGTGTGTTCTGACCTCACAGACTCTCTCCAGGGTTGACATCCATGATGTGGCCAAGTGGCAGTTCTGAAGAACCACCCAGGTGCCCTCTTTGATGCCCGTCTCAATCATACGCATAGCAATAGGACCCTGGCCTTGGCCCAGAGACAGGGAAGCCAGCTTGTTACCCATGAAGCCCTGAGGGATATGAACAAGGCAGCACACACACACACACACACACACACACACACACACTTATAGAGCCGCTTTCTGACCGAGAAGGAGCCAAAATAATGTTCAGTGCTTCTAAGACTTGTGTGGGAAACCTGGGAAA
Source organism: Eutrigla gurnardus (assembly GCF_963514095.1). Classification (NCBI taxonomy): domain Eukaryota; kingdom Metazoa; phylum Chordata; class Actinopteri; order Perciformes; family Triglidae; genus Eutrigla; species Eutrigla gurnardus. Next base: position 23,498,886 of record NC_139926.1, read on the forward strand.
TCTCAAGGATTCAATTTCCCCTTTCATTTTGAGCTTGTACACACAGCAGGCTTCAAAGCTGCTAAATTTCCCAGGTGCCTCCGTACCTTTTCATCTCCAAATTTAAGCAACGCAGCCATGGGGTCTGAGCCGGGGGAGAGGATGAAGATGAGAGGGGCACAGCAGTGGCTATCCACGAAGGCCTTACTCAGGTTGAAGGGCGGCGCTTCGATGAAGGGACGACCCAAACTGTCGGAAACAAATTCCTGGACCATGGGAATGACCTGGGGGACGCGGAGATGGAAGCAGTTCATTGTTACTGTTTCCGGATATATTTGAAGACAATAGAGACGGTTGAAGAAATTCAGTGTGCTCATAATATCCTACCATCTTCTGGAAAACTGACCTTGTCTGGTCTGAGACAACGGATCACCAGCATCCTCTGAAACTGGCTCAGCTTGTCCTGCCACTCACCGGGGAAGGGTGTCTGATGGGGGTTCTGCACATCATCACAACAAAGCCCGTACTTAATTCAGAGCGTACATAAATATCTAGGAGTCACTTCAAATGACACGCTGGAGAGAAGGCAATGTTGTAATTCTGTTGACTAAACCTATTTTCTATGCCAACACTTGAGTGAATGGCCTGCGATACAATTTAATATAAGTAACCCGGAGGGGAAATGCCACACATGCCCCTTAACAGGTTACCTCCAAGAATAGCAGCCTTTGTCAGGTTTTTCTCGGGGAGGACGGGGGAGGATCCGGGGTGGGGCTGCATTGTATCGAGCCGTTGCAAGATTAAGCAATGTAATTAAGCAAAAAGAGGGGTAATCTGTAATGTGAACGGGGAGGAGATAAATACATATGTGAAGACGAGAAGGCGGACGGAGAAAGAGGTGGGGAAACAGAAAAGCCAGTGGGTACTGGGTCAGAGCAATAGGTTTGATTAATTCCTCAAACAAGTGTACCAGAGGAAGTGAGCAATGGCAGCGGGAACTTTTGGAATTATTTTCCCCAAGCTGTTTGTCGAGAAAACTTCTGGCTATGTGCGTTGGCAGGTGCTTTGAGATGGATACACCTATTTAGAATCTCCCGGGGATCCTCTGTGTGTACAGGAGTGTGTACAGGAGTGTGTGTACAGGAGTGTGTACAGCAGTGTGTACAGGAGTGTGTGTACGCGTGTGCGAGTGCCTGTGTGCTTGATTGAACAGCTGTTCTTGCATCAAGATTGAATAAATGTGAATTCTACAACTGGAACAAACCAGATTTAATTGGATAGAAGTGCCGTGCCTGATTCTGTTGATTATAAATCAAAAGATATTGTGTGTGCACATGCGTGTGTGTGTGTTTGAGGGTGTCACACCAAAGAGACAAGCATACGCGGTGTGCACGTTGATTAAACAGCTGTTCTTGCATCTAGATTGCATAGATATGACTGGCAGAAACAGAAAGGATTTAATTAGAGGAAACTTTTTCGATTGTTTATAATTCAAAGACGGAGAGCGAGAGAGGGATGCGTACGCGTGTGCACCGTCCACACCTGACAAACAAATTACTTTCCTCCCACATTCTTTTCTAGAATTTAAATAGGATTTCAACAATTACAAATGATATGAAATATGAAACCACATTCTTATCATGCCGCAGTAAGCAAACAAATACTAACACCGCTGTGACAGCTAGAAATTATTTAAAATTAATTTAAAAAAAGTATCCTAAAGATATCAAATAAGGACATGTGTGTCATAATCGAACACAAACGAGCCAAAACAGAATCAGGCATGTAAAACTGTGTGAAATGATGGCATAAATACTATATAGAATCTGAAACAGGGTGGTCCAGGGCTGTGGTGTATTCAGCCATAATGCCATTAGTTGTGGGGTGGATGCATGCTGGGAGCTGGCCTGCTGATCTGCAGGGTAGGGAAGGTAGCATGTGGTTCATGGGCCAAACCAACTGGAAAACACGTTTAACCAATAACTCCAGTCAGACTTCCAGTCAAACAGCGTTCCTCTGCCTCTACTTGACTTCCTCTGTCGTCTACAATCCATGGCAGCCCCGTCTTTAATATCGATGAGACATTTCTGTTATTTGGTTTGTTTTGTTATCCATAGTCAGGAGCCGTGTGAGCGCAAATAGCTCAGCTCAAAGAACATTTAAAGTCACGCTGAAAAAGACAAACAACCTTGAAACTGTTTTTATATTTGACCAATATTGGCACACTTTGAAAAATCGACTGTGAACTTCGAGCCCGATAAATCAAAGAAGTGCACAACATCCAAGGTGGCACTGATTCAAGGTTTGCTCCACTCAAGCTGTTGCCAAGTAGTTTTGGCTAAGATTGTGTGTGTAAGGCCTTTGTTTCCACATATACTATGTAAAAAAACTCTAAATATCGTTCACATTCTGAGCAGCCTTTAGTGCAGTGGGACCTCCGTAGACAATCTGTAATTTTGTGGTCTAATATTTTGTTGCATTGAGGTTTCACCTAGTTTTTAAACCTCCTGATCTCTTAAACGCAACCACATTTACACCCCAGCCATAATGATGTGCATATATCAACAACATTTGGATTTATAGGTTTTCTTCTCCTTCTAGGTCTCTTGAATATTTTGGATTTAATGGGGCCTTTCTGTACTGCTTTTAAAAAATGTGGGCATTGACCCCAATATTCTCTGCTAAAGAGATGAAGGGCAGAAAAATAATGAAGCTCAGTGTAAGTTCAATCTCTCTCTCTCACGCTCTCTCTCCTTCGGATCATTGTGAATCTGCTTCTTCTCTTTGAGTTAAACCAGCCAGATCTTGCCATGACCTCCATCAGCCAATCATGTCGCTGCTATCAAACTTTAATTCAGATCTTCAGCATTCTCTCCATCTGATCACCACCATTATCTGGACTCCATGGGGGTGATTTACTATTCTACTTATTCTACTTACTTTCTCATCCTGTTGCACGTCTATTAAAATAGTCTTCCACTCACAATCAGTGGCTCGTGTTTGAACTAACATTGCTGAGTTTGTCTGAGCATAACAGAATCATAGAGACCGATGCTTGATAACACTCACTGGGCTGTCGTAGACCTTCTTCCACTCGTTCCTGAGGGGAGCCATGTCACGACGCAGACGTTTGAAACGCTCCATCTCATCCAAGCGGCAAATCTCGTCCCAGGACTTCTTGGGGAGCCAGGTGCAGGGATTGGAGTGTGGGTTGTCCAGGCCGACACCACCCGTCAGGAGGAAGCGCCACTCCCCCTCATCCACCTACCACAGGAATTGTACATTCAATCAGTGTTGAACGTGTTGTCAAACATCTCTGGTTTCTAAGTGATGTAAATCTGTACGTGTGTGTGTGTATTCCTACCAGTTTGTCGTGCATGAGCAGGTTGACACTGAGGCAGAAGGAAAAGAGCAGCTTGTCCTTCTCAAACAGGGAGCGACACACGTTGACGTATAGCGAGTAGGTGAAGTGGTCTCTCAGGATCGCTAGTCTGAAGAGGGCACATATGCTTGCATTTTAATAATCCTGTTCCAAACCAAACAACTCACAACCTCACCCACACTCATAAACTATTAATAAGTCTTACGTTCCTTCTTTTAACAAAGTCAAACAGGATCATTCAGAGATGTTGGAGTGAGCTGTAGGAACATACATTTGTCAGGCCTGCTTACCTCTGCTCCAAGTCGTCACTGTTGTGTGAGTTGTCGATGGAGCTGATGAAGAGGTTAATGAACCAGGTGAGGGAGTACTGGTACATGGGCTCGATGTTAGCCAGGTCAGCAATGGAGAAGAACAAGATGGCTGAATGCACAGCAATGGGCGTGTAACCCATGCGGGTCTCGTCAATCTTCTGCTCCGTCACCTCGGCCACGGTCTGCTTCTCTGTGATCTCATTGGCTAGCACCTTGGAGCAAGAGAGGACCTTGACGGCCGTCTCGTCCTCCAGGATGTTGCCCTCGGAAGAAGAGAGCACCTCCAAGATCTGGTCCTCAATCTCCTTCAGTTGTCTGACAAAAGTATGAGGACAATTTAAATAGTTTCCACTTTGAAAAGGGACATTTTTTTTTTATTAGTTGACTGTTGTGTGCCTTCGTACCTTTTGTTCTCTGCTCCCTGCAGTATGAGAGCCTGTTTCTCTTCCTCCAGGTCGGGCCTTTCCCGGGCCACCACAATACCCAGCAGCTGATCCTGGATGCCCTCTGGGGTGATCATGAAGTTCAGAAGGGTCACCTGCAGCACGGAGGAGGAATGACACAGACATACTGTACAATATACACAACATTGTGATTGTGTGTGTCTCGCCCCACTCTTGCTCTCAGACATTTAAGTGAGGTACTTTACAGTGGAGTGTTGGTCATCTTGCCTTCAGTGCTGTTCTCTCCACAAACCTCCTATCCAATCAATTCAAATAACCACTCCAGCCTTGGCAAAGCACAGGTAGGATGCATTTCCTTTTTTTCTTTTTTCGTTTCTGTGAAAAGTGTGTCTTTTATCACACAGCTTTAGTCATTCTGCTCCGCACTTACCCGGAGGTTAAAAGCCTATATCTGCTATCTACTCTCTGCCCTAATAAACGAGTGCACTTCTTCGGGGCCTAATTCCATTTCTATTGATGCTGCGGACCCACTCAGCTGGTGGTAAAGACTCAGAGCCCATATAAATCTCCCGTTTGTCCTTTTCACACATGCACCCTCCTTCTTCGCTTCCCTTCACCCCTTGAGCCCCTTTAGGGCTGGTGTACTAGATGCTTGCCCGCTTGCATTTGAAAGTATTGCATTCCAAATAGGGCTTAATGGACACAATGGAAGCCCCTATACTGTAGGCAAAAAAGACGGAAAAAAGAAGGATAGAGTCAGTTTTGAAAAATGACTTGAATCTATCTAATAGCCGCCCATAAAGAGCGGGGCCCTGCAAATAGATGCTTGAAATGTGATCTTCAGTAATGCACTCCACCCCCTTGCCTCTCTGTAATGGAGTTTCCTTTAATGCCCCTTTTCTTAGAATTCGTATTTTTTTGGGGAGAGTGTGTTCCATCGGGGAGGTGATATCAGTGAATGATGATTGACTGTGTTGCTGGGGTAAAAAACGCGCTGCAATTTGAGTGGTATGATGCAATAAGTGCAAGGAAAAGTAGGGCTCATCTACTGTATCTGTATAGGAGAGAAACAAAAGTCCCTCCTTCAGCGCACAAAGGTGAGAAAATGATTCAGCAAAATGGACGATTTGTTAAATTATTTATATTAGCCATGCTAGCAAGGTAAATGCTAACATCAGTTTGCGTACATGCTCAAGATAACGCTAACATGCTAATATTTTGTAGGTGTAACATTGATCATGCTAACTGCCTTAGTTTAGCATGTTAACATGCTAACATGCTAATGTGCACTAAACACAATACACAGCTGAGGCCGATGGGAATGTTTTTAGTCTTGCAGGTATTTGGTTTGGCCCCGCCCATCTAATCAGGTGATTGGCAGCACCTGATTAGCAGGCTTCATAAGCCTGCTTGATTGAAGGATGGCCTTCTTCCTCTCTTGGTTTGGTGAAGCTCCAGTTTAGGAGTCTGCTGGGATTTATGGGTTATAATACTTTGCTCTTTTTATGCATTTACAACATCCACTCACCACTGCTGCATCTACTGGCTGTCACACTTCATATGCTGTTGCATTTATGTTTTGACTGGGTTTACTCCAGTTGTTTAATACCGGTAAATAAGTGATTTGGTTTCAAAGCTGAAAACTGTGTGTCTCCCATTTTTGTCATGGCCTTTTGAGCCATGACAACTGTATTATGGAAAGTCAGTTCTATAATTTGTCTAAAAAACAATCGCACGGGGTAACAAAACAAACTAGGTTGCCTATTGCTATCAGGTGTGACGGAAATAATACTTTAAAGGCGGAGGAATACAGATGTCTGTGTTCCTGTGAGAGCCTGTATTCTAGTCACTCCCTCTATTAACTTCTGTTTTGGCAGAAGCTTTGTTGTGCAAGATACATCTATCCTCAGCTGCAGTGAGTGTTTCTTGTGTGTCACTGATGTGGTGGCAGAAACAGGACAAACCCTAACACATGGTATGTCTGTGTCTCAACTTCGTGGAATGAATAGGGGCTGCAGCACTCATGCATTCAAGTTACTGTGTCACTGACGGCCTTGTTTCTGAATTTTCCATGAGAATAAGAAAATGAGTTCCTACAATTTAACATTCCGTGAGGCTGGTTCTCACTACGGTACCTTGACGGAGGTCTCGGGCAGGTAGTGCGGGTTGCGAAGCTTGGTCGTGATGTAGAAGCGAAAGTCGGGCGCGTATTCAATGGTGGAGTCTCCGAGGCGGATGCACATGGCACCACCCTGTTTAAAAGTCTGCCTCAGCAGCAGAGGCTCCAGGATGGGGTCCAGCTCCTCTCCCACGTTCTCCAGCAGCACTGGAAGAAGATGTTCTTTTCACTTCACTTCATGTATATCCATTTGCATATCTTCCATAGCCTTCAGTTTAGTATTAAATCAGCTAATAATGTCAGCTAATGTATCCATACAAGGACATTTTTTTCATAAACTTATAAAATTCTTATATTTTGTTTGTCTTTACTGTCCTCTTTTACATTTCTCACTACCACAATACCAAAAAAATAAATAAAAAAAATCAGTGGAGCAAGTAAAAAACATTCTCAAATGCCTTAATCCCTTGACATCATTATTAATGTGATTTCACATTAAGTATGATATTGCTGTTCCCATGTTGAGAACATTAGCCCATCTATAATTGACATTATGCCTGAGGTAATAACACAAGTTTTTCTACAGCGTTCAGAGCCAGAGACAGCTGATGAACTTTCTCTACCAAAGCAGTGAACCAAATCAGGTCAACCTTCCACAAACCGGTTTGGAGCATAATCTCGTCCTGGTACATCACATGAATATTGCTAGTATTTCAGCAGATTAAACAGTACTTTGTATTATTTAATAAACATGAGTCTAGCCAATTAAGAAATTTGGCAGGGGAACATTTGTTCAACCATGCTAAACTAAAGAACTCTTGCACATAATGGGGATTATAGGCAGCAATAAAACAGCAAGAAACCGTAAAACTGTGAAGCACGAGAGCCAGCTGTGGAGGGTAGAACTGTAGCCTCCGGGGATTATTTTGCACCCTGCAATGACGAGCTACTCTCTGAACTGTTAGCCTTGCAATCTGCCAGTAAGCAAAGACCCAGTGGATGGCTGAGTCGGGTCATTATTTAGATGTCTATTTAATGGCTGTATATCTGTCTCTGTGTGTTTCCAACTCAAATCCCTCCCTTGGTGTTTTCCCTCTCCCTTCTCATCCTGCAACAAAACAAAAGTATGAGTAAACATGCGCTGGGGACATGCACAAAAGTCGCTTGATATCTACTTCCCCATGTGAATATGACCGCGATAATGGGCAGGATAAACGTTAGTGCAGGAAGCGTAATTGATTTCTTCGGCAATTTTGTATGATTTTAAAGTAGTTTGATACACTGATGGTGCAGTAGGTTCACTTCATCTCACTCAGAAATATTGCTAATGTGAATTATTCCTCTGCAGAGCAGAGAACAAAGGAGAAAAACATTCTTTGCACAGCAGTAATTAGTCCCTGTGGTAAAGAGGGACCTCAACAGGCGGCAAGGGGAACTGCAGGGACGTGGGTGAGGCACAAACACACACACGCAGGCAGGCAGACAGACCAGGCAGCAGCAGCAGAGGCATCGAATCAAGAGAAAGACTTATGCTTACCTGGCGTGCCAAACTGGATGCAGTTCTCCAGAGTACGTACAAAGTCAGCATCACTCAATTTAATGATATGCAGACGACTGGCCTTCTCCAGGTTTTTCACCCACTTGTTGGCCTGGCCCTGGGGATCAATCATCAGAGGCCACCGCCTGGCGTTACTGCACACACACACACACACACACACACACACACACACACACACACACACACACACAAAGAGAGAGTGTAGTCGGTGATGAAATGGTGCTGCCTTGTGTCAGAGTGAGAGATCCGGTAAGTGTTAAGCATGACACATCACAACAGCAGGGGGGGATGTTGAAGGACAAGAATTGAGATGTAGAGAGGAGCTTAGGGCTGTACATTCACTTTGAGCACAGTCAGACAGCTCACAGTCGGGTGGCACACCAGGGGCCATAGCATTGTGATTAAAAAGCCATGTTGCTGCTTCATTTACACAAACAGGCAGATGCCTTGTGACATTGTTTCATTTTGCCTAGAATCAGACAGTGTTACTTCCAGGAGAGGTGATACAGTTCAGTCGTACAGTCATGACAGGGAGACTGATATGAAGGGGCTAATGCTATCTTGATCATTGAATGGATTGTAACCCGTTGTACACCAGCTGTCACACAACTGCACTGCAAAGCACAGGAAGCTTTTCCTTATGCACAGCGAGTGAGTGAAAAATGATGTGGCATAAAAAAATAAACAGCAGTCAGCAGTTACAATGAAGATATTCAAGCTCAGAGCTAGCAGAGGCCCTTTGGGTTTTTTTTTTAAAAAGAGACCGCTTGCCTTACCTCTATTCCAGCAACAATTTGCAGGGATATCACACCTCTGAAACGCTACTTTTATGAAAAGTGTATTTGAGAGACAGTTTTCAGTTTGTGTTCATTTCATTAAGCCATTTTGATACGTTCTTTTGACAAAATAATGCAAGTACAGATGTATTATGCACTGCACTGTACAGCTTCATTGTGTAGGAAAATATCAATTTGCTGTCGGCAGAAGCTCAATATTAAATGACTCGGAAATGGAGCAGCTTAAAAGTTGCAGTGCATTTTCCCTTTTTGGAGGAAATGCCATGTCAACGCAAAGTTTGTGTTTAAAACTCACGAGATGATGATCCCGTTGTCTATGGAGAAGCTGTCTGATGGTAGGCCAGCGATGGTCCATGCTCGGATCTTTACCAGATCGCCCAGAGAGTTCATCAGAGACATGTTGGGAGAGCACGGGATCTCTCTGCTCTTGCAAAGATTCATCCACTTTTCTGTCTGATCCTAGAGAGACATTTACTGGTTAGAACTTTATTTTTTAACCTTGCTTCACGCCCAAAATCAACCACACACATCACTAAACTGCAGACAAATAAAAGCATATACCCATGTGTACAATTCAGCTGTGCACATCAATAACTAATTCACTACCCTCCTTTCTGTTTTCCAGCATCACAATGGCCCCCTCTATGTGACGCAGTATAAAAGATGACCTTTAAACACTGTCTTCGTCTTGGAGATATGCGCGTTTCAGCAAAAGGAAAAACACAAAGTGCCTTGGTGGTTCTCTCTCCACCGAACTGCTCCCAAGCAAATTGTCTCTGGGTACGTTAAAGTGACCTCAATTAACTATACTCTAAAACTCTAAACAAAGACAGACAGAAATACCCTGCTGGGAAAATACACCACAGTACACTCCCCGAGGGAAGTCATATTCTTTAACGCTGATACCAAAATCGACTTACTCTCCGCTTCCACGTATGCAGTACTTCTCCCTCAGATTACCTGTCTGTAGCTGGAGGTGAAGGCTCCCAGGTAAGCCACTATCCCCGCTGAGATAAGGGTGTCCCCGGTCAGGTTGTTGTAGAGCTCTCCGAGGCTGACCGCCATCTCGCTCCAGCGTGTCTTCTCTCCACCCAGGCCTCCGATCAGCTGCTCAGCTCGCTCCAGCTTCTTGCTGCACAGACTCACCTGGAGGACATCAGGAGAGGGGGAGGGAAGCAAACATGTGTTGCACTGTGGCTGTTTTCAGTGGGCTCCATCGGTTATAAGTCAGTTATCTTTGCCTCATATATAATTGGGCTGTCAGTGACACATTTTCCTCTTTTTGTCCGTCATGTTTCACGTTTAAATCCACTGATTTGGGAAAGTCGTTTTTTTGTTTTTACCTCAAATTATGGCATGCCCTCACACATCTCTATATGAATATTATATATTAATAACATAATCAGAATGTTGTTTTTGTTGATTTCAGCTCAGCAGTCACCATCTCCCCCATGAACCTGATTGATAAGCGTCGTACTCTGTGTTCCAGTGCCATACTGTGCAACTGCTAATTAGACTTCCTCACAAACAGACCCCAGGCAGTTCCGATTGGCAGCCCCCAGGGCCCTGTGCTCTGCCCCCTCCTGTTTACGCTGTACACCCAAGATCGCTAACCCCGCAGAGAAGTGTGTTGTGAAGTTTGGCCGGATTAAAAACAACCATGAGACTTCATACAGAGAGGGAATCAACAATCTGGCAGGAGATGATTGTAGATTTTAGAAAAGCAAGGAGATGAAGACACACAACCGTGTCTACACCAAATCAGCTGATATGGCAACACCTGACATGGTCGTCACCATCCTGGTGAGGTCATAGATGGCTGTATTTCTTAAGGCGACATAAGAAGGCAAAAAGCAGGGATCTACATCCCATCTACTGAGCATCAATGATATCGGTGACAAGAAACGGCGAGCCCAAAGGATATTAAAGACAAAACCCACCCAGCCACAGCCTGTTCATCCTGCTGCCGTCTGGCAAGAGATACAGAAGTATCAGCTGCCGAACCACCACACATCAGAGCAGCTTCTTTCCTCCCTTAATGTATCCTCCACCCTTCACCGTATAATATAGTTTTGGTTTGTTTGTTAGCTATTATGGGACTACATACTGAATTTCATTATGCAACCATGTGGTGCAATGACAATAAATTGCACCTTGAACGTCGAATTGTTGAAACTAAAAGCACAAACCTGATTCTCCAGGTCCGCTTTTTTGTTTTTGTTCGCTTCCAAAGTGTCCTGAAGCTTTGCGAGTTTGTCTTGGACTTCTTTGAGGGCGGCCTGCTTTTTCTGGAGGCTCCCCATGGCCACCGTCAGCTCCCCCTCAGCCTGTGCCAGCTTCTCCTTCTTCGGAGCCACCACCTTGGCCACTCTGGAGGATGATGTCATACATTGAAGAAGAAAACATTGACACGATAAGGGATGTTGGATGTATGAACACTTTAATAATCGTGGCAACCCTGTCAAAACACATAACCCTGCTACGTATGAACTTAACTGTAAAAGGAAATGGTATTTTGTTCACACATAATTTAGCTTTTATAAATGTAGGTAACATTTAAGATTGTCAGAACGATAATTATATAAACATTTCCCTTCAAATGATCTGCGTCTTGTTTTGGCTTTTTCTATTAATCACTTGGCATACGCATGGTACACTTGCTCCAGGAAAATAATCATTCTTGTTAAGTTACCGATACCCAGGCTTCGTGTTTCTCACTTAGATGGATGAAAAACTCGCTCAAGCTTTGTGAATATATATTCATTTTCATGAGTGAGAACACAGAAGGAGAAGAACATTACTTACTTGTCGTACTTTTCCATGGCGCAAACCCACTTACACATGCCTTCAGCTGCAGTGGATGCGGTTCGGATCTTCTCCGGTACAAACTCTGGGTTGGTGATGTACTTGCTGCGGATGATGGCGATCAGGTTTGGTGGGATGTTATCCTTGTCGTACTCGTGGAGGCTTTGGAGAAACCTCATTTCTCCCAGGAGCTTTTTGGCCGGGCCCCAAAAGTCCTCCACTTTTTTACCGATCCCTGACGGGTCAGGAACACGATCTGGCTTGATACCTTTGAGAATGCAGATGGCCTCCATCACCAGCTTGACAGCCGGCGGTGGGCTTTTCATGGACTTTATCACTGTGATATCCTGAAATAGATAGAATAACATCTCTAGGCCTGCCCTCTTCATTACATATTTCAGTACAATTGGCCTTTGAGTCAGAGATATGGGGAAGTATAACTTTTCTGCATAGGAAAAAAAGATATCGCTCCATTCACCTGATTGGTGAGAGTATTCAAAGCAGAAAGGGCCGACTCCAGGATAGGCATGGCTTCAGCCAGTTCAGCATCACACTCGTCCTTGATGGCCTTGGCAGCCGTGGCTTGTTCGTTGGCCACGGCCTCGTCCACTTTCACCACCTTCTCTGTCTCCGCCACCTCCACGGATTCATGCTCAATCACCACCATCATCTCATCCACCTCCTTGCTGGCCACGAGCAGCTGTGGCTGCAGAGCCTCCAGCTCCACTTGCATAGTTGCCACCTGGTCGGCAGCTGACTTGAGCTTCTCCAGGCCCACCTCGTAACGACGTTTCAGCTTCATCACCTCGCTGGGCAGAAGACGGGGAGGGAAGAGGAAAATTAATTCTGCTTTTGTGTGAAGAGCTGTGCATATAAAGTATAAAAATCACAATAGACTCATACAATATATCCTAAATCTTACGCTCTTTTTGTCTTCAGCAGGGTCTTGAAGGTGGAAATGAGTTCCAGGTATGAGGTCGGTGTGACATAGTTGTGGCGCTGCAACTCAGCCAAAAAGCAGACTGACAGGTCTATAGTTGATGTGTGGAAGCTCTTGCACATGTTGATGCATCCTTCTCGGGACGCGTCGGTCATCTCGACATCCTCCAAGAAGCGACAGGCCACTGCCTGCAGGGCGTCCTCTGGCCAGGTCTGATACGGAAACAAACATGCTGTACTGCCAGTGTGCTACCATACATACACAGAATGTATTTAAATGAGATAAAAGAATGAGATCTAATAAAATAATCTGCAGTGGTTAACACCAAAAAAAGCCTGTAAAAGATTTGGGCTGAGATCCATCACGCATTATGTTAATGGTATTGCATATTTAACCCCCTGTGATGACGCATTCACACCCCATATTGTCCCTGTCTTTTGATTAATTATCTGAGGCTATCTTTGTTGGAGCGAGCCAACAGCACACACACACACACAACATACATTCACACACCTGGAACCAGTTAATGGTGCAGCAGTTAATGAGGGCAGGGAATCGTCTCAAACGGTTCCTAAAGGCGTCTCCGATGGGACTCATGGCCAACACCACGTGAAGCTGCGCCCGGCAGCGCTCTACAAACATGTTGAAAAGGGACAGCGTGCTGCCGTCTGTCTGCTTGTCACGGTCACGCTGCCGGTCCAGCACGCGCATTCGCTCGCATATTTCCTGCTTCTCGTCCACTGCAAACAGGTTAGGCACCTGGAAACAACCACAAGATAACAGAATGGTGTTTTGGTACTGTCTTTGTCTATGTGTGACCATTATTTCTATCCACATCTACTGTATTTACCTCCCCGGTGTTGAGCAGGTTGCCAATGTCCTCCAGGAATGACTCCATTTTGATTTGAGTGTCTGTGAAGAGGAACACGCCATGACCTTCCCCCTGGGTGGACTTTCTCATGATAGCCTTCAGGTCATCGTGCCATTCAGTGGTCCCGTAGCTCTTGGAGATTTCCACCTGGAAAAGTTCCGCCTCCGCCATGTGGGCGGCCAGCCGGGTGAGAGACTGCCGCCCGCTGCCGCCCACGCCCACCAGCAGGGCGTGGCCGCGCGGCTGCTTGAGGATGCGGGAGATGCGGCACACGTGTTCGATGGCGAAGCGGAAGAGCACCAGGTTCATGGGTGCTTTGCTGACGTTGTTGTGATCCTCCAGGTGGGACTCCACCACCTGCCGCAGCTGGTCCAGGTTCTGCACCTCGCGGTAGTGGCGGTCCTCACCCTTGGGGTCGTGGAAGTCGCAGAACATGAGGCTGCGCAGGTCGTCTTCAGTCACCTCTCCATCGTGGTCCTGGTCCAGATGCTGGAAAAGCTGATGGAAGTCCTCCTGCATGTGACTCTGAGACACCTCCTGTAAATGGCTTATGAGCCAGGAGCGGTCTGTGTCGTGAACCAGTCGATCGTAGTAGACCCTCAGAACCTGAGGAGCAACAAAATAGATGCAGTCATCATATTTGCAGGTTTGGGTTACATCAGTTACATAGGTGTCAGGTATTTCCCACTACATTACCTCGTGCACCCAGAGCCGTTTGATGACGGATGGTTCGTCTGCCGTCTCCGGCCGCGACAGGCAGATGCCCTGGATGACCCGGGAGACGTCGCGCAGATTGAACAAGTAATGGGACTTTGTGGGGGTTGGAAGCAGGTTGTTGGTGGCCTCTTGGTACACTGACATGGTACCATTAACTATCTGGGAGGTGAGAGCAGCAAATGGCTGGGGGAAAGAAAACCTGTAGATGGAATGGGTGATTACTCCTAAAGTTAGGAAATGTAATGATTGTTGTTGTAGAATTTTAGTTGTGTTAATAAAACATTAATGAAGCATTAAAATAATATTTTTAAAACTCTTAATCAATATAATCAGGAGTTTGCCGGAGTGGGTGGGTTAGATTTAAAAGCTTAGATCTGATTTCTTTAGGACTTTAAGTCTCTGAGGTAAACACGACCTACTGATCTTTTGGTCAGTAATCATTTACAATTAATTCTGTTGCTAAAAGTGGCTGAAAACTACACCTGGGGGGTCAAATACCCTCAAGGTGCTAGAAAAGCTGTTGGTTAATGCTAAGAATATACATTCCTTCTGTGTCAGTTTTAGAAGAAGTGTTTTCAAACAGATTACCGTGTTTTGAAATGCCAGTCTGAGATCCTGGAGAAGATGGTGTACATGGTGTTCTTGTCAAAATCATTAATGGTGATCATGTTGAAGTGGCGCAGGTACCGGGGTGTGATAGGGTTCCTCCCTCCGCCTTAACAAGCAGAACGGGAAAACAAACAAACACGTCCTGAAAGCTATCCTTATTATTCTGAAAGGTGACCAATTTCATCTGAGACAGCACTAATGTCAATTTGAGAAACAAGTTTACACTGGCAAGTTTACATTATTTTTAGCCAAATAATGTAAACACACTAAAAAAGTGTCTCCTGCATTGTTTCCCTGGTGTGGCTCCAGTGTTTGCCACAGCCATGCTGGGCAGCAGCTCAGATCAAATCAACGGTCAGCACAGGAACAAATACTGCAGGTGTTTGAGCCCGTGTGAGGCAGCCATCCTCTCTGTCAGCTGCCTGGACAGGGAGGCTGATGAGTTTACGCTGGTCGTTGAAGTGCTGGTGGAAGTGGAAACTCTTGCCATTCGTAAGCATCCAAAGACAGTGAGGAGCTTCACAAAACAGCAGCTAGTGGTTTGTGATATTAAAGCTATGGTCTACATTCTGAAAATCAGTTGAGACAGATTTGAAAAATGGCTCCCATTGATCAGTTTCTACGCAGGCCTACGGCTGATAGACTGAATGGATTTTTGTTTTATTCCAAATCGTAGACCAAAGCTTTAACTCAACAGCAGTAGATCAGAGACGTACAAACCCACCTGATTGTGTCAACCAATTAAGGGCTTTGGTTTGAGTTTTGAACTTTGAATAAACGTTAGAAGCGTACAGCTGCTACTCACCAGGTGGTCCCATCGCACACATGACCTGGATATCCACCAGCTTGATGGTGGAGCAGTCCTTCATGTCATACCAGTTCCAGTGATCCAGCCACTGACGCAGCAGCTCCACGGGGGGCTGAGCACCATAAACCTCCCGGGCCGGCATGTTCACATCATCCACAAAGATCACCTGATTCAACAACAGTATTTTCAGATTAAATACCAATGATATGACAATGTGAGTGCTATTTGAACTATAGTGTTTTTTTTATTTAGATGCATCTCAGAATAAAATGTTCACATCTGCCACGTTGTAGTGACTCACTAAGAGACTAACATACAACATCACACCAACTATAATAAAGAGGCTGTACCATTTTCTTCCCCATTGGGGGACCGAACACTCCTTTGCGCCGCTTATCTAGCTTGGACATAATAATGTCTTGGGTCTGGGCAGCTGTGGTCTGGGCTGAAAAGTTGATAAATAATGGGATGTAGACATCCTTTTGCAGCCGATTCAACAGGAAGTCCTAGTCGAAGAGATAGAGATATTGGAAAAACATACACAGATTATCATCATAAGGTATGGAGGTTCACCATGAATATGTATATATGTGCAGCACAATGATGCAAAAGGCAACAAACAGCATGAAAGAGATGGGAATGGCATGGACTTAATTCAACATCAAATAAATGTATCCAAGGTAACAACTGGCTCGTTAAGTGCATACTGGCAAAAAAGAAAAGAAAACGCTCGTTTGTTTGAAACTGTTTAAAGTATTTCCTGCTCTATCCTGAATTAGCATGCCAAGGCTAAAATGATAATTTCCAGTTTGATCCTGGCAAATTGTTGCGATGAGCTTTGTAATCTAATTAAATGTGGCATTTAGCGAGTATTTCGTTAGATAAAAACTGGATCAAAGTTAATCCCTGGAAATTACTTTGAAGTTAAGTAGGGAATTAGTTGCCCTCTGAGACCACGATCTAAAATAACGTTCCATAGGTCAAAAGGGTAAAATCGATGACGTTTTGATTTTGCATGAGGGTTTACAAAAGGGCATTTTACTAAAAGCTAAACAATAGGCTTTTATGAAAGGCTATTGAATAAAATGCCCTTTTGGACGAATGACTTCTCCGTTTATTTGAAACACAGAGCGGAGAATGTAGTCGTGGGCGATCTGATGTCTTTTATTAAGATTTGATCTATTTTCGCAGTACTTTTGTTACGTTCAGAGCACACGCTCTCACCTCCCCTGTGTTTCATGTACTCATGAAATCATCTGAGTAATGACCTGCATAATTAAAGGGGACTGATGATGTGAATGATCACGAGCTCCAGCCAAGGTGCATCATCATCCTCTTGTCTACGTGTAAATTATAAACCAGTGGCACAGCTTCTCCCTGTCTCACTGAAGAGCACAATGGGGCGGGTGAAGGCGGCTCGTCGAGCTGTCTGGTGCCAGCGCCGTGCCAGTCATATTCTTATGTTCTGAGTGCTCCTTTATCACTCCTGCCAGATTTGGGAGTGAGCCACGGTCTGCTGGTTGCGGCATGGGACAGAGCTGCTCCTCCATGCAGAGAGGCAGGAAGTGGAGAACAAGTCAGGCTCCCCAGTGTGATGATCTCTATTCACCCCAGAGTCTCGAATTTGAGCACACTAATGGATGAACTAATGATGCAAAGGGAAGGAGGGGGATTAGTCCTTGATATAAATAGCTGAAGGTCTGATGAGAGATACTCAGTATTCCTCCAAGGTGGCCGTTTCACACCTGCTGTCTGTGTGGTATAGCTGTGTTGTGCTTCCAAATGACTCGTATGTTCAGAGCACTTGCTCCAGTTTCCCAAGGCTTGGACTAAACTGCTTTGAAATTAATGCTCACTCATCCCGACAAAATTATTGTTATTGGTAATAAACGCTGGGGGGGGGTTTCTGCATGTGAAAACAATAATCTGTGCACATAACAATGGCTTAAAGTTGAATCCCCGAATCTCTTTGTGAATAAACAAAAAATGAAGACAAGAGGGCAAAAAAGACCAAATACATAATAATAATAATAAAGTAATGTACTATACAGTGTATGCACATGAAAGCAGCTCACCAATGTTCTCATTCACAAAAAGGGCGTCCGCAGGTGTCAACAGTTATGTGTACTAATAATTAGCAGACCAATTTAGCACATGCTAATTACAGCTAGCCTATGTAGTGTTTGACAGTGTGTGTTTGACAGTGTGTAGCACAATGGGACCCATGTTTTGACGAATGGGTCCACACACACACACACACACGCTCCTCCACTCCCATTCCTGACGACGGTGTCCTGCTATTGAAACACTCAACAGTTGGACAGCTAGCTAGAATAGCTAGAACAATTTAAGGTTCCAAAATATTGAAAAAGTTAGATTAATGAGGAAGGAAATGGATTTAAAATATATATTTATTTACAAGAGTATCTCTAAAATGATTTGAATTATTATTGTGGGTTGTCAGTACCTTTAAGACCAATTTTTATGACATTAAATAGTGGTGATATCCTTTTTAATAACAGCCTATAGCAAGCAAATGTTTTCCTCAAAGCAATAACTTCAAACTACTGGTTAAGTCTAGTCTGCCAATATAAAAGCTAACTGGATCGAGTGCATATAACCAGGAAACAGTGTGTGATCACTTCACAAAATGAATGTGAAATAGCTGTTGAGATGATGCATCAGCAACATACCTTAGCACTTTGCCAGCATTACGTGAGTAAAACAAGACGTAGCAGAAGAGCAGACGACTCACGGTAATGTAGACACTCTTTCCGGTACCAGTGGGGCCGATGAATATCGTGGGCTTCTGGTGGGTGACGAGGAGCTCCATGAGTGCCATGTAGCGTACGGTGTTCTCAGTGGGCACGATGATCTCGTTGAACTGCATGTCTTTGCATATCGGGGGAGCTGCTTTTAGCACATCTGTCCACAGCTCCCACCTGCCCGGGCCCTGAAGAGGAATTCAAAAAAGACAACAAAGCAACAGGTTAAACGTTGCATTTCAGATACTAAAGGCCACACCGTTGGACAAATAATATTTAGTCTTTGACGAGAGGAAAGATAATATGACATCATGGTAAACAATACAGATGTTGTGACATATAAGGTATCTAATCTTATGTCACCTTTTCCTTGTGTTCAGAATTGCTGTTTTGTATAGACAGACTTCTTTGTTACAGTAAAATTATAATTATTTTCCAGTAATCAATTTGTAAGATTAAAAGTCTTTCCTTTCACAGTGATTGTGGCAAAATAAAATGATCTTGGATGCAATATAATCATTTTTAATCAAGTTCAAGGAGGGACAGGATAAATGAATTACATTATCACACATCATTTACATTATAATTTACATATAGCTCCTTTATATTTGTGAAATAGCCATTATCCAAATTTGAATATCAGCTATATATCCAACACAAAATAAAGAATAAATGAATACTACTAACATATCATGTAAAATAACTGATGTAGCATTGTTTGTCTCTTACAACCTGTGTAGAAAATCAATGTAATAGTTTTCTATTAACACCTTTTTTAAAAGAAGAATATATCATTTGTTGGTACGTGAGAGTGTCCTCCATGATAAAATAGAGCCATGTGAAATCTGAAGTGTGACACTTTATAAAGGTCACAAACAAAAAGGGCATCCCTCCTCCCTCACCTTCTGTCAAAAAGAAAAATGTAACACAGGCATGTCGCTCTTCCATTCCACCAGTGCTTGATGTCGAATGCTCTCTGGTGTGTTTGTCATCAGATATTGCAGTAATGAGGGTGTAAACACAACTACTGTCAGATATAACCTTTTGTATTCTTTATTGTGACAGAAAGATGTTTGATGTTCATGCTTTCTTAACCCCTAAAATGTAGAAAAAGGGCTGCACAATTATAAGAAGCTGCCCTACCTCTTTAACAAAGCGATACTGGTAGACGGTTCCCTCGTCGGGCAGAGGCACTGTGAGCTGTTTAGGTGGAGCCTCGACCGTGGCCAGAATGCCATGGCGGGTACGGGTGTCTTCACTTAAAGGGCCGTCCAGTACTTCCCTGACCACGGCATCGAACATGACTCGGCCTGAATCATCACAGCTGGCACCCACTGACCACACCAGGCAGAAAACAAAGATGCCCTGTGAAAACAGATAGGACAGCCATCACTGCTTTTTTAAATGTATAGACATGTGTCAGTTTGTGCATAAAGGCAGGTGGTTCCCAAATCCCTAAATCATGTTAATGTAACATTTAAACATTGTATATGTGTGTATACTGGAACTTGTTTTAGGTCAAACTTTTAGTCACAACTAACCACTTTTGTCAGGTGAATAGAAGATTGATTTATTGTCATTGTACAACACAGGGACGCACAACTAAATGTGGTTTGTAGTCTCATATGAGAAAAATTTATACTTTATATAGATGTGGAGTTAATTTTTTTTATTCAAAATCATACTTTAATTATAATTTCATAATATTATATGAGAAAATAACACTTCCTCTTCCTTATGTGTCATTTTCTACAGGACTAGCCTGTGGAACATTACGCACAATATGAGCAAAATCATGTTCAAGATGTTTGAAGAGTTCTTAAATAGATACAATCATACATCATACTAAAAGTCAATAAGTGAACTGATTAAACCCGATGAGAGGATGTAAATGCCTCCACCAATGTACAGACAAACACAAGAATCCACAGAGGAGAAATGTCTTTGTTGGAAAAACAGCAGGAATACAGTAGGACTTGGAAACGGCCTATCATGAAGCTTAGCAGCCTCATGACAGCTCCTGCTGTTAAAAGGCTGATTAATTCAACACTTTGATAATGACTGGCTGAGAAACATGGGAGAGAGGGTTGAAAGGCATTCATCAGAGTAGTGTGCCACAGGGGGATAATAGCAGCACTTTCAAAAGATGGGATCCAGAGGTAAAAGAAAAACTGGAACTCTGGCAGGGGGGCAGAGGAAAGTGCTCGACATTTAACACTCAGATCTTATGAAAATGCATCTGGTGGACTGCTTCCATCACACTGAGCTGTACTGGGAAAGGGTTGTGGGCCTGAGGTTAGTTAATAATTACGTCTAATAACCCATCATGATCGGTGAAGTTACTCATTTGTGGGTTTACATATTCAATTAATATTGTATTATTGATAAAAACACTAGAATAGTGGATATGTTTTAAACAAACCTCCAACCAGGAGCAAATATCTTTTTGGTTCATGCTCCTCATCTTTGCTTCCTCGTGAAACTCGTCCATCATACAGTCCATCAGATTCATCAGGGACTTGACTAGATTGGCGTCAGAGGTCGGGGACAGCTCCTGAAAGCAACCAGAAACAACACATTCAAACTCAGACATGCAATCCAGAAATGTAAAATAACAACTAGCACTGAACCTGCATGTCTGGTTTGTCTCTATTTTAACTGTAAAGTGACTTTGAGTACTATGAAAAGTGCTCTATAAAGAAAATGTACATGTATTTCAAAATCCTCAACTGTTGCTTCTTGAACGTGCACAAATAAACAAACATATATCGACGTAACATTTAAGTATATTTCTAGATGTGGTTGTCGAGAAGAGGAGTGAGAAGCTTGAAAATGAACTAAATCTCCTGAGTCATGGTTCGGCACCTTGGTGGCCTTTCGAATGAGCTCTAGGCTGGCCGGCAGTATGCGGTCAAATAGGGCAGCGATGAGGTCTTTGTGTGTTGCGTTGACTGAGGTGGGCATAGTGTTGAGCCAGGACAGCATAAGGGGCCGCCAGCCAAGCATATGAGGCTCCATGTAGATCATACCACAGCGAGACACCTGCCACAAACAGAAAACACACACGTGTACTCAAATACAATCAATTTATACAAATATTATACTTAATGAAGTATATATCTTGACTAATGAGCAATTCTGCTAAATACTGTAAATGAGTATGTGATACTCTGCCTCATGAACTCTTGATTATGACCATATTATAACCCTTTTCCTGAAGAGAAGCTTTTAATGAGAGCTCCGTAGTTCCGATGGAGTGCAGGCGAAGTTGGATCAAAGAGGAGAAAGGAGTGTCTGAGCTGTAGCTAAGAGAGCGGATATGATAGGAGAGACACAAGGAATAAGAAGAGTCAGGTTTGAAGACGGAACGTGAAGGGAGGGAAATAACTCTGAGAGACAAAGAGAGGATGAGATGAAAAATGAAAAAAGAGATCAACAGTGCACAGAAGGGGTCCTGCACAGAATGTGTGTGTGTGTGTGTGTGTGTGTGTGTGTGTGTGTGTGTGTGTGTGTGTGTGTGTGTGTGTGTGTGGTGGGGGCTCTGCATTCAGCATGAGAGGAACAGATGCTAGGCTATAGAGAATGCAAAACAGAAGTCTGTTTAATAAAACAGCAGAGCCAGGGAGATGCAGCGGCATCCTCTCAAGGCATCGATGTATTGCAATCAGGAGCCTTTGTTGCTGGCTCACAACAAGGAACCATAAGGACAGGAACAATTACCAAAAAAGGCTATTATATACTGCTTTATATACCTTTACGTGGTTTGTGGTTCATTTCTAAGGAATGGAGATGTGCATGTGACCTCTTTGTAAGCAAGGTTGGATGATTGACTGCATTTATTTAACTGTAACTGTAACTATAGATAGCTGTAACAACAATTGTACAGCAAAGGGAACTAGATATTCCATGATCTGAAAAAAAAAGTACATGATGTGTATTTTACACTGCCTTAATAGGGTATGAATGGAGGGAAACAGGAGGACTGTAAGTTCAAGACATGAGGTCCTGTTATAGTTATGTATGCATGAAGATATTTTTAAAAAGCAATGAATCTAAAATGTAGTGAACTAACTGACTTTCAAATAGAGTACTTCCTCGTGACAGTCGGAGCTTAATAGCATTCATTACGCCCGTCTGACACTTCGGTGAACATTAAGAAAAGAGGAAATGTGATCCTCAAATCCCCAGCCACGGATGTAATGGATAAAACCCACAAATACATCGTGCAGCCGTTCCTCTTGTGACTAATTCTTCACAGTTTGGGCAGATAGCAGATAAGTGAAGCAGACCACCAGGGCATGACCACTGAGGTGAATACTAGAGTGTGTTAAGTCAGGCACAAAGGGCATCAGGAGGGAAAGCCTTTGTCTGTTATTGGAAGGATGAAGAGATGATGTCGGTGAGGGAGCGCTGGTACATATTTTCCAAAATATGGCCAGAACTGATCGATCGCAACAATATCAGGAGACTGGAAACCATCACTGCTACAAAATGGAACCTATTATGAGACCCTTGAAGGGATACTTGAGGTGGGGTTGTATGAGATACTTATCCATCGTCAGTGTATTACCACCAGTAGATGGTCGGCACGCCACCGGCGTGGAGAACCAGGCAGGAGAATGAGCAAGGCAGCAAAGCTGTACTGCAGGAAAACATCTTTTAAGGCTCCCCTTAAAAAATCTCTTTACCTGTACGATATATCTAGAATCATGGGAGATGATGGTCTACCTCTTCTACCATTTAGTTTGTTTGTAACTTTATTGTATACAAACTAACTTGTTACATAATAACACCAGCAAAGGATTGATGGAGGCAGTAAGTAGACGAGTAGATCCAATGTTCTACAAGGTAAAATGACTGTATTATTCAAAGGAGTACATTGCTTTGCATCAGTGCCAGCACTACTACCTGCTTCTCCACTGCCATCCACAGCAGGTGCTGCATTGACTATAGATAAGTACCTCATTCAACCCCACTTCAAAGAACTGCGCTTTTATCCGGAGTAGAGGTGCTCCTCACCGTGGCTGGCGAGGCCACCTCCAGGTCCATGGGCTCGAAGATGAGGCTCATTTGCGGTGACATCTGAATGATCTCGCCGCTCATCAGACACAGCTTCTTGTTGTCGTCCAGTACCGTGTTCATATTCTCGATCCACACGGCGTCCACTGGGCCGTCAAAGATGAGCCATTTTCTGTCTGGGCTCTGAGAGACGGAAGCAAAGAGGATTTTATAACACCTTGATGTAACATTTTGAATTCGTAGCACAAATACATGTGTATCCGTCAAAAGAAAGGTCATGAAGAACACGTTGTTAACCTGCTGGCCTATCCTCTTTAGTCAGTGTACCCAATCAACATATAAATACATAATTATATCAAAGAAATAAAGCAGAGACGTGTAATTCTGGAGGGATGCGTGGATGTAAGCCGACACAAAACAAAAAGAAAGTAAGTCGGATAGATTAAACCGTTAAACACTGGGGAGGCATCTTACTTGAAAAGACAAGCTACATTTACCAAAAGCGTGTCCCTGCAGTGTTCAAATATATAGCATTCATGAAGAACTCCTGAAGCTTTGAAGTTTAGAAGAAGAGCTTCGACGAAAAAGAACAAAGTGCACAAAAAAAAAAGGTAGAAAAGTTTGGTTTCCTAGGACAATACTTCATATGCACACGCTGTACTTCATTTCCCACCAACAGAAATCCATCTGCAAACTTTCAAGGTCATGAAAGAACGGCACGTTACACCCGGAGAGGAGAGTGTTTGCTAAATTAATGAAATTAACACCTACACGCTGCCATAATGGAAGTTGACAACAAATGTCAAATTCTCCGGTTAAATGAGCTGGCGAAAGCTGTGCTCTCAATTGATTTGTTGTAATATAAACAAATGGAAGATGCCTGGGCTGGGGCCATCTGGAGCCTGTGGGGGAAGTGGGTATACTGTAATGCAATGATCTGACAGAGAGCGTTGGCAATGGCGGAAAAAATGGTGTATGCAGAGAGTTTAATACACTAGGATGCTGCTGCTGACTCCAGATTAGCACACGAAAAAATGAGTTTAGCAAAATGAGATGCAGAAGAAAAGAGAGAAACAAAGACTTTTGCCCAGAGAGAGAAAAAAAATGACTTCACTGAAACTGAATTAAAACAAGCTCTTGTTCTCGTTCTCTTTTTTCATTCTATTTGTATCAGTCTGCGCTGCCTCGGCTGTCATAACCACTCCTCACGCTCCTCATTCATTGACAAAAAAACAATTTGTAAAATGACAACTTTATATACCGAGCCAATTTCTTAAATGACAAGCTCATTTGGAAACAATTTGAGTACAGGGCGGACAAATGATTTTCTATTACGACATGCCTCCAGTGCCGTCTGTAAACCGTCGGCCCATGAGTCTAGTGTGTGCACATGAGTGAAGGAGTGTTATTAAGGATCTAAATTTAACAAGACAGCAGAATGTGTCTTTTGTTTACCTTGTCACCGCCGTCTCCCTTTCCACCAGCTTGAAATTAATTGAAATGTCATGTTACTGTACATTGATCCATCCTAGAAACTCCTCCTTCTCGCTGCACGGCTCCTTATAACGTTAAACATTTAAACACCTCTGGCCACATCCAGATGTGTACATTTGAGGAAGAAGTCATGGAGAAACAGCATGATTCTTGTCTTTCCCAGACAAAGTCAAAACAACTATGTAGCCGCTCAGCAAAGAGAGACTGAGAAGAACGGAAATACTAATCGCTGTGACACAACGTTGCCTTAAATGCCTGTTTCCATAAAGTTTAAAAGTCAGTTTACGTTGCCATTCTTTGACTTATCATGGTCATTTTTGGGCAAGTTGTCAAGATGATGATAGAGCTTAACAAATACTACCTCTGTACAAGTAATCCAGTCCCATCGTAACAAGTAAACTGAGCATTCAGAGCTAAACTGTTCTAGACGGAAACACAAAGTGATCCACTAGATCCTCCAACTACCTTAAGTTAACACCCGTTACCACTTCATGATCATAATTCCCCAAATACTCCCAACAGTTCAAGGGTCAAATCCACATACTTGAGTATGAAATTGAGGGTAAATATGCGTGTCACCAAACACAAGCAAATACTTCGTTGGATGCAATAACAAACAATGTAAATGCAAAGATGGGAATAAATGCAAACGTGGACGTTAAAATCTCCAGAGAATCAGAAATGGGGGACAATGTGGGAGCTTCAGTAATATAAAGAGACGGATCAGAAAAGGAGAAAGTGAGCATTCATTGTCCTTCCTTTGGAGCAGATTCAACAACACTACCAGTCTTTTCAACAGGATTTTGGTACAAAGTGATGCTTTCTGTCGAGGTCAGCATTTTTAAGCTCTTATTTGTGAACATAAACAGCACTAAGCACATGGAAAGCCGTAGGCGCCATGGGAGGTGTTACATCCGCTGCTAAATTGGCGTTTTATCAGGGTTTCTGCGGCGTGAAATATGATATGAATATGTAAATGTCATCACATTGTGTGATTACACTGGATTTCAAGTGCTCCGTATCCAAAAGAGGAACAGGTGCTGTGCGACTAACCCTGCACAGCTCCCAAGTGTGAACATGTTCATCCGTATGAGGGTGTAAAGAAGCATGTCAATGAATCCACATGCTGCTTCACAAGCCCGACAATACTGTGTGTTTGTTTGCTCGTTGGAGTGCGTCTGGATCTAAAAAAATGTTCACACTGCCACACTGCAGCCATCGTACCTGGGAGGAAGCGAAGGCTCTGTAGCTGACGGCGAGGATGCCGTCAGACCACTCGTGGGAGACGGGGTCAAACTGGCCGTACAGCTGTCCCATGGTGATGGATTTGGGATTGATAACTGTGATCTGCACCTGGTTCTCGTCCATCAAACCCTGGTGTCACACCCACACACACACACAAACACAAAACAGACGTACAGATTAATCATAGATATAGACTGGAGAAAAAAGGGATGACAAATAAAAAACAGACTATATACATACACACACATTCTGGACACAGTATAAACACACATAAGAGCTTCTTTTCACCAACTTCAACCAAGATAAAATTGCTTGGAAGATTACTGTCCGTATGACAGGACTTCTGCTAAATGAGGAAGAGAGGCAAAAGGTGCAACAAACAGCTTTTCAGACAATGTGTCACTTTGAGTTAAAAACAATAAGAAAAGGAAGCTTCTGGAAAAAGAAAAAGATCAACAAAAAAGGAGAGAAAAAGGAGGAGGGGATTGGATCGGACATGATCAGTGGACGTGCAGCAACGAGGATGACGATGATGAATGTGGCATTCCCAGCCGTTCCATCAGCAGGCCTTCATCTGTCTCCTTGGTGGGATGCCTCTCAGCCCTTTCAGCCATGTAAATACAAAAGCCAGTTCTGCTCTTCTCTGTGAGATCGATAACTACTAAACAAAGACTACAGCACTGACAAATTGGATGGATGTGTTTACTTGGGGGAAACGCGTAGCTCGGATGAGCCTTGGATTTTCAGTGTAACACGTATTTTTAGTTGACATGAAAGTTTATATGATTTTTTTTGTTACTGATTGAGTAAGTTTGTGTCCCAAGGACTCCGGAAGCCCCGGCGAAATTTGTAATAAAATCCAATTAAAGAGTGCATGGTTAACCATCTGAAACGAATGCATTTTATCCATAAAATCTCTGACAAATTGACCAAGTTAAACCCTGACAGGAACATGATAAATAAGTTGAACCTCAAGGCCAACTACAGGAAATGCAACCAAGAAAGTAAAGTAGCTATTGATTAAGACTTAGTGCCACGTAAGGAATCATGAAATATAGTAAGCTGACATACAACTTGCGGCCTAACAGGCCACTTTTTGTAAACTTCGGTTGCCAGGATCATAATTTGCAGCTCCTTCCAAATTCCTCCAACCGAATCAATTCCCGACCCAGCCTTCATTTTCTTACTTCCTGAGACTTAAACAGGGCATCGTACCTTCTCAAAGACGTCATGCAGGGCTGCTGCCAGCACACGATAGGCGCTGGTTTTGCCTCCGAAGGGCTCACCCACTAGCATGAAACCGTGCCTCACTATCATCATCTCAAAGATCTGCAGGATTTTCTCAGTAAAGAAATCGGTGACTTGGAGGTTCATGCGCTGGCAGTTCTGCTTGATGGCCTCCAGCAGGATGTTGTAGTCTCGTTGTGGAAGCTTGACCCCCGGGAAGAGGTCAGAGGTGATACCCTGAGGGCGAAAGGCAAAGGAGTTGAATCTTGGAGTTGAATGAGTAAAACACATACTTAAAGCTCTGAAGTGGTCCCATTAAAAGCTCCCATCTGAGCTCTGACTGCAGGTGGAATGCGGTGGTGGATCTGGATCTGGGACTGTCCAGAGCAGGTCAGTCACTGCTGGAAGCAGTAGTAGTCTGACTTAAGGAGTTTCTGGTTGGCCTGCTTTTGCAGGGAAACAGACCCACTGACAGGCATTAAGAATAAATATAGAATAGCTAATATTCTTGCTGATGGTCTTGTTTCCTTATGTAGGCCAAACAGAGGCGTCATATTATCATATTGAATTGAAACTTTTACATAAACTGTCAAAAGTTCCATGTGGCAACTTTAAACGCGTTCACCTTGAGATGCGCTTCCTGATGGACACACACACATTCTGAAACTCCCATTCCCACACACACACACACACACACACACACACACACACACTTCAATGAACTGTTCTGACTCAAACAGACTCAAATTGTCCCTGTGCATCATGGCTCCAAATAAACAGACTGGAATTAACGTGGGCTGACATCACTTGATGCATATGCTCCATTAATCAGGACAGGAGGAGCTCCTTTCTATCGCACCTCAAATAGCTTCAGATCATGGGCGAGGAACTTGGGCAGATTGACATCAATAATGGATCTCAGCAGCAGGGTGTCTTCATTCTCTTCTGGAAAAGTGAGCTACGGTGGAATAAACCCACGAAGAAGAAGAGAAAAGGAGCAGAGTGACATGTAATGAGAAGCAGTTGAATCGTGGAGCATTGTGAGAAAGTCTGTCTGAGAAACATTGGCAATCACAACCAATCATTTCAAGAAACTACAATCAGTTAGCAGGTGTCGTGAGTGTTTAAATTACTCCTCTGTTTTCCCAAAGCTAAATTTAAAAAGGCAGCAGGCTTAGTGTCCCTGCTTAGTCTATATAGATCACGTAAAGTAATTGGATGTTTGCAGCGTCAGGTCACCAAAGTGGGAGCATGTACCCCGTGTATATAAAAATACAGGTGCCTGTTGATAGCTTTCTCTTTAAAAGCCAAACTGACAGCTCTTTCCTTCCTCTCTCACACATCACTGCACCCTGCAAAACAGGATGTCATGTTGGCTTTGGAAAATAAGGAGGTTTGGGCCAATTCTAAAGATTCCTCACTGTTCTTTACTGATGCATAGAGTGGCATAAACACAAACTTCGATAGGGAACATGATCCAAAATAGTATCAGAACAATATGTAACCCAACTACTTTCTCGGCACTACTTTCATCAACACAGCCTGCTGCAACCCAATTAAGGACTTTTTTTTAAAACATTTGTCTTTTGGTTAAATAATCAAAGATTGCTCGACTTTAATTAAAATGTGTTTTCCTGGAAAAGAATTGTAATCTCCCAAGTATGAGGCATTTAAAAAAAAAAAGAAAAACAAACAAGCTGTCAGTGGCACTGTGGTTATGTGTAACTGACACGGAATTATTTTTGTGGGGAATATATTCAGTTGCATCAACGCATTCTATTGAAAGATCACCTTGAGGTTTCCAGCAGCAGTTAGCACAGACTTGACAGCCCTCATCCCGTAGTCGTAGTGATGCTGTGACGACAGCTGCTCCGAACAGAGTCGGTAAGTGGCCACGATTTTCACCGACAGGGGCCGGGCGGTCACAAAGCCGCACGAGTAGAGCACGATCTCTGCTATCATTGCGTAGTCCGGGACCATCATGGCTACTGTCCTGAACAGAGCCTGGGGGGAAAGAGATGCTGTTGCTGGATGAAAAGGATTTTATTTAAAAAAAGAACTGAACTTGTGACACAGTTCGGAGATTTAAAACAGAAGGAAAGGCTGAGAAAGAAGATACTGCACCTTGAGATTGTCTGGCAGCTCAGAGCGTCCAGCGTAGCCAGGGTTCATAGTGATGAAGACGGCACAGGAGGGGTCCAGTTTTAGCTCCGTCCCTTCAAACATCAGCATCTCGGCGTGGGCAGTGATTCCTGGACACACACGGATGCAGTGAGATACAGTATGTAACACTCCCGTGCTGTCTCTTTGGACACTTCTTTGTCATGAGCACAAACAGAGAAGATGTGATTGAAGACACACCTCCATGCACATACAAATGCAACTTTCGTGCTTTAAAATGTGTCACACAAGTCTTCACAACCTGTACATCGAGCCACCAATCAAGAAATAATTACAGCTGTAAATTAAACAGCAGCAGTTAAGCAGCAGAACCTTATCAGCATTTTCAAACTTCAAATTGAAAGCTAAGAAAAATCTGTATACCCCTTTGGCTCTTGATTCGTATAACACAAGACATTGTTGCCCAAAGGACCATAGGACACACTGCTGTGCTGCGTTCAACAAAGCCGTGTGCCTTAAAGATCTGCTGGCCAGCCTACACACACTGCCTCAGCTCCGTATTGCATCTCTTTGTAGTCCAAAACCTGTTTTTTTTTCCTCGTTTGAAAACACCAAATGCGTTTCTGGAATAATGCCAGCTTAGGGATATAATAGAAAGCCAGAATGTTAAAAGAATGGAGAACAGAAAAACAACAGCACGAACCCCTCTGTATGGTGAGAATCTGTTGAGCCACCACGGACAGCACCTCCAAGTCAATGCGGTTAAACTCATCAAAGCAGGCCCAAGCGCCGCAGGACAAAAGGCCCTGCTCACACACACACACACACACACACACATTTTGGCACAAACACACACACATACACCCACACAATACATATTTAAATATATTTATGAGCAAGTTTTGCCTGAGTATGTGAGAGCTATTTCTGTATGGCAAGTGGGAGGAAATTTCAGCAGGGTGTAAGCAATTTCAGCATAAACATTTGCATTAATTTACTGTGTGTGTGTGTGTGTGTGTGTGAGGGGGGGTGACAGGAGCAATGTACATGTGTAATTGACTGCATATATTATTATGTGCATAATGGTAGACAAACACTGCATTACAACACTGTATATGGACAGGTTGTAATGGTGCATAGACACTTACATGTTTGTGTGTCATTTTGGGTCTGGAGGAAAAGATGGAATGGTCCATCGTTATGTTAATGGTTTATTCTACTGGATGCATTTGTTTTGGCATACTTGAGAGCAACAGAACCTAGGATATCTTCTGATGAACTATTATGACAAGTGTGTAGGCTTTTTTTAGCACTGATTTGTGCTTTTACAACTGTGTGTGACAGTTTTAACAAAAACAAGTTTGGTTTACTGGTGTTGCTACTCACGGTGAGAGAATTACACTCACTTTGAAGAACTTGCCCAAAGCGATGTAGTCCAGACCGTCAGAGCAGTTGAAGACCACACACTGTTTGGCCACAGCTTTGGCCAAGTCTTTGGTGGTCTCTGTTTTCCCTGTGCCAGCCGGGCCCTCGGGGGCTCCTCCCAAATGGAGGTGGAGGGCACCGAACAAAGTGCTGCGGTGGGAGGAACAACCGGGTTCATGTCACACTTCGTGGCCCGTCGGGGATTAATGTGATCAAGCTGACAAAACCATTTAGTAAAATGTTGAAGTGACTGAGAGCCTCTCTGCGGGGAAGTTGTAGAATGGCAGGTGGTAACTTTTAAATGCCAGACTTTCAGACGCACTGAAAGCTCATTTTTCTATACACTGTAGTATTATTCATTAATATTCTCATCACCCCTCTCTAAACACAGTCTACTATGCCATTTGATCTCTGCAATCAGTGCAATAAAACATTAATAATAATGGGTTTAGGATGTATTTTGTAGGCATTATTGTTCTTAAAATGTTATATTCAAATGTATAATAAACAAATCTAATAATATTAACCCAAAGTACTACAATTTAATTATTTTAATGTAACCCTACACAACCCCCGCCTCATAGAGACAGTCAGCAAACGGCCTGAAACAAAGATTAGATGAACATCAATTATTTCCAGGTATACAGTAAAGAAAAAGTCCCGGTAGCTCAGCAACAACAGACCGTCTCTGCAAGATGAGACTAATGAGAGGACGGACAAGAAAAGGAATTTAGCATCTAAAACAGGAGAGGAAGAGTTCTCGCTGACAGAATAACAAGGCATGTGATTAATAGTGTCGGTTATAAGTAGCTATCTCCAACTTGGGGTTTATGGAGTCATTAGACAGACAAGACTTTTAGCTGCAAGCATCTCTTACACATCAGCGTTAGAAACAAAGAGTGTGCATGCTTGGGTAGTGGCTTTACCGGTAGCAGCGGTCAGTGAGCGGGGTGATGACCAGACGTGGAGTGTTGCCGAGGTATTCATAACCATAAGGCAAACCGGCATTGATCATCTTGGTCTGGAGGTGGTTCTCCTGCACATGGTTGGACATCAAAGTTCAATCCCTCAGTATGCGTTATGATTTGAAATGAATCCCCAAATTGCCCCCTTTTCTACGTACCACCCAGTAGTAGCGCAGTTGGCTGAGCCACTCAAAGTCATTCTCGTCCCTTATTCCTTTTTGCACCAGCGTGGAGAGCACATCCCTGGCATGGACGTCCAGCACCACGAGGGCTCCGAGGGTCACCCGGTTCTGCTTGGATAGCTTGCCGCGCACAAGTGCCACGATGTCGTCAATCTGTCTGTTGTTCTGCTCCAGGTAGGCATCTAAGGCCTGAGGGGGAGGAAGGCATGATGGAAAAAGAAGGCAGAGCATGCTGGAGACCTGAAACTGAAGGTCATACGTTTTGATCCGCGCACCCAACGACTTTTATCACTGCGTCGCTGGCTGAGCATGATTTCAGGTCTTGACGGATATTAAAAGAAAAATATAACCTGGGTTTTGCAGTGCAACTTCATAAAAAGGCATGCTACGGCAAACCTCTGCTGGCTACGTCTAATAAATACAACGTGTCAGCTTATGAAATATCGGCGCTCTTCATTTGATGTGACAGTTTTAATACAGTCATTGAAATTCTAATTCAGACCAGCTGTTCCCATGTCCACCTCAGTCTGTTTAACTGCCGAGTCGTTTTGAATGAGATGGTAGTTTGGAGAAAGCAGGTAAGTCGTCGCAGTAAGTGACACATTCGCTAAAATTGTGATCCGTTTGTAATAATATCCATCCAACAGTAATCTCAGTGTTGACCTCATCTTGAGAAATATGTACATCTTTTGTTCAAGCTGTTTTCTCATGCTCCGTCTCACGTGACATACTTCACAGCATGTGTTGCCATGGTTACAACTTTGATAGAGACATGCAACTTCAGAGCGTACTGTAGATGATGTGTTTCAGATAATAGCTGTTACCATGGTAACACATTTGACAAGGAGCTTCAGATGATGTGTTTCAGGATAAGATCCTGGTATGCGTGATTCTCCAACAGTATTAAGTTTGTGGGTTAAGTTAACAACAATATTAATACAAAGATTGTTGGATGACTTGAACCAACATTTAAATAATGTGTGCTTATAAATGCATGCAGTGGATCATTCTATCCAAATGGTAACAAGAGTCTTTGAGGATACTAGACATACCTTCAAAACCGCAGTATAACTTTTCAAAGAGATTTCAAAGGGATGTATCTTTTTTTTTAGAAAAACAGTCGCTCAGTTCTGGGACTCAAATGACATGATGTAATGACTGGAAGTGAGCTTCAGTATGAAAGAGGCCCCAACACTTTATATGGATATGTAATTCAAAATGCATAATGCATGTAAAAATAATAATAATAATAATAAACAGCTGATCACCTTCTGTCCTGAAATAATGGCGTCATGAATATCTTTGGTCCAGTAGACCTGTGAGACGCAGAGCACGGTCTGGCCCGGCCAAGCACGCACCCAATCGATCCTCGACTCTTTGGGGTACGCCTCCATCGCTTCCCCAATTACCTACAATGGACCACAAGAGGGACAGGCTTTATCTCAGCCTGGTACCTGTAGCATGGAAGATATTAGAAAAGCACACGGGGAGAAGCCTCGGCTTAGGCCACGTTTATACATAGCAGGGTATTTAGAGAAATGAATATTTCCCTCCCTCCGTTTTAAAAAATAACATCATGCACACAACATCGTTTTCAAAAGTTGTCATTTACATCAACCTGCATAAATACGTCGTTGAGCACCATTATAACTAGTGTAGGGAGAAGGATAAGCCAATCAGAATCAACAACAACAAATAACACGAGCGACGTTATCAGAAATCTCCACTTTGGCCGGAGTTTTTAGAAATAATCGTTTTCTGTGATAAAAACGGGGTTTTCGTGTAAATGAGAGGCCAAACCACAAGTGTGTTGAAATCTCATCACAAGAAAGATAAATGCATTCATTTCTTTGAGTGTATAAGTGAAGCTCAAACAGTGCAACAACTATCCGCACAACACCTTATGCAGGGAGGCAATCATGCCGTTCTCCAGTTCCAGGAGCCACTTCTCCACCTGGCCTCTGGCTTTGGAGGTGCAAATGATATCCAGCAGCTGCACCACTTCGCCCTCGCTGCTTTTCATGTGGGTGATGTCCAGCACGTCAGTGAACACCACGCTAGCGATGCCTTCAAAGCACTTCTTCAGATGAGGCTGCACTCTGGAGGAAGAGAAAGGCAAGAGCGTTACATCACTTTTAATTGTTATAAGGTAACCCCGAGAGTCAGGTTGGTTTATTAGCCCACGTTCATATTGAGTACGCATGCTGGTTTTTTCCCCCCACAGATAATTATTTTAACATTTATTAGATAAAAGAGTAATGATGCAACCAACTTGTCCCCCTCCTTTAAAATATAAAAAAAGAAAGAAAGATTGCAGACATAAAAACATGAGAAGAAGAACTGTGACTCAAACGGACACATTTTTACTGTTCCTGCTTCCTTTTTCAAACTCATGTTCTGTGTTATAGGACGACTGCCCTTGTGCGAGGCTGCATCTCCACCTGAACACCAGCTAATGATTTTCATCCAGTAAAGGTCAAACTAAGCCTGGTTTAGTGAGATAACTACAGCATAGCGATTCCTGCCGCTGTATTCCATCACAAAGCAGCTGGTTTACAACCCAGAAGAGGCACAAGCTAGTAAGTCTACCTTAAATAAAAGTACTATTCCTAAAGTCACAAATGAATTTTAAGAGTTTTTATAGTGCGGAGTCATTCTTTAAAAGGTCATTGAACCACTTACATTTATTACATGAGGATTATATCTGTTTGTAACATTTAAGTGCTTAAATTACATGCCAGACTTTACTTGTGGGATTGTGATTCAGTCCAGCTGCACCCCTAAAGACCTCCAGAAGAAGACACTCATTAACTATTTTTTCCATTCACGCCATGTCCCGGGAAATCTGTCATTGCAAACCCGTTCATTGTCCTTGGTCCTAAGCAATGTCACTACTCAAGTGCAGTGTTTGCTGAAGTCCTTCTTATTGTTACTAACTCTAAGTCTTTCCTCTTTACTGCTTCATGTCTCTCTGTTTCTGTTCCTCGTTTTCACCGTGCAACAAAAACATTCAGGAACATTCAGGGAAAACAGAAACAAGTGTTTCAATGCCAGCGCATTAAAACATTGGCAGTCTAGCATCGGATGCTTCAAATTCCCGGAAAATCAAACTAACACTTTCCCAACATTGCAATGCCCTTCTGAGCCCACCGGCACCCACGCTACTGCAGAAATCCCTTTTTTTACATGAAAGGTCACGACTATGTGCATCTGTACTGATGTCATGACATTTCCCAGAACCCAACAAGAGAATAAAGGGATAGTAGAGCGAAAACGAAGAGAGAAATAGAACTTGCAGGAAGAGGTGAAGAGGCTGGAATATTTCTGGTCTTGGATCACATTCATTATTAACCAAATGATCTGGGTGACACCACACAAGGGTAGGTTATCAGTGAGGGCTGTGGGGGCTGAGTATGCCTCGTAGAAAGCTGAATATATTGTAGCCCTTACATCAGTTTACTTGTACTTTAACCACAAGGTTAGTGGTTCCATCCCCGGCTCTGAGTTGCTGCCGGGTGCTTTGCAGCAGCCCACTACCTCTGAATTCTTGGGATGAGTTAAATGCAGAGATCAAATTTGATGTATCTACCTATATGTATATTTTGTACGACGGCGTATTAGGGCCACTGTAGGAGAAAAAAAAGGAGCAGGAGAGGTGGGCAATATTCTGAGAAAAAAAGTTGCAAATTTGCCAGTTTAAAGTGGCAACTTTGCTAGTTTATTACGATGCTAACAACCGGCTTTTATGCTAGCTAACTTCCCATGAATGTCGGTTTTATCTTTCTAATTAATCCATCCCAACGTGTGACAACGCTTTGCTAAGGTCCTTAGGGTGACGGCTGTTGATGGTTATTGTTGGTTAATTTTATATGGGCCAAATTGTCATCTTATGGGTGTTTATTGATCGGGTGGTTTAGCTAAGCTAGCGGTAGCTTTCACTTGTTGTCATAGTAACAGCAACCATCCAGGTCAAGCTACGTGTTTATTTCCTCTATGACCTACCGCTGGCTTAGCACATTTGTCACTTTTAACTAGCAAATTTGCAACTTTTTTCTCCGAATATTGCCCACCTCTCTCGGCTCTGTTTTTTTCCTAATATTGCAATTTAAATAAAGTATATATACCGTGGTACAGAAGCTCAGTGGGTTACTGATGGACATTCTTGTATTTTACTGAGGGCAAGCCAGGGCGCTGCTCATCATGAGCAATCAAGCTCTTAATATAATGATACATATCCTTATGATTGGGAGCACAATGATGCCTACGTGTTTTAGCCGGTTACCTTGTGGGGTCTTTGGTCTCGGACAGGATTTCCAGCAGCTCCTCGTTAGACAGGAAGAAGAACCGTGGAAAATAGAGACGCTTCTTCTCCAGGTAGTTGTTAAGACCTTTGAGGATCATATCCAGAAGCTCATTGGATTGTTTAAGCCTCTCGAGCATCTGGTCGATGGCTGTCACAGCCAACACATGTTTCTCCTGACACAGACGGGAGAGAATAGTGTTTCAAGCAAATATTCACTTCAATTAAGTACTTTCAATTTACTTCAACAGTCATTCTCAACATGGGCCATTTCATTTTCATCACAACACAATTCAGGTCAAGTTCACACTTCCTGGTCTCTAGTTTGATGATGCTAAATTGGCACAAACCAATTAACTACCCAATGTTCTAATAAAATATGTTTTTTTTTGCCTTGTTGGGCTGTAAAGCTTTTTTCTAAGGAAGCACTCCTTAGAAAAATGCAAGCAAGTACCAATTTTGTGGTAGTGTACATCCAAGACTACTATACCCTATATGTGATGCACAAAAACATTGCCATACATTGTACCGTTTTTGTTTATCCAGGAAACATATGACAAGATGATTTGTTGTGTTTATTATTCTTTCAGCAGTGCAGTGTTGTCACTGCTGCCCTGAAGGTAACACTAAAACAATTCAATATCTTCCTTTAGCAAAACATCCACTCCATGTTCCACAGCAAGGCCCACTTGTCACACAGTGCCCCTAAAAAAATCTATGATGGGACAGTAAAGCAGATTTCTCCCGAGGCCTGTCTTGCACCTATGAAATATTTCAGCTCTGATATCATCTCATCTGTACAATAACTCAATATCCTCTGGCACCGTCACCCCCAGGAAGTGCCTAAATAAAAAGTCTATCTCGTCGTCAAGGTTGGGCGCTGAATTTCTGAACCTTCTTACATGAAAACGTTGGCGGCTTGGAAAATGAAAGCGCCTCTTATCCGCTGAATGGAATGAAATAAATGCGGGATGGAGCGAAAATGCAAAGCTAGTGTGTGGAGCCAAAATGAAAAACATGGAGTAAAAGATGCCATCTCTGTCTTTCATTCCTCGGAAGATTTTCTTTGTTTTGTGGCTCTATGGTTTTTTAATCATCATTAACCCAATCGGCCAAGAAACCTTTTCACCCTGCAAGATCTAACAGCTCTTCTGAAGGACATGCTTTCTAACTTTTGCCAATGAAAACAATATAAACTGTAAAGGGCTGCTATAGTTGATATAGCTAGTCTACAAAGAGAATGGCGTTCTTTTATCTTTGTTTAATGTGATTAATTTGCCAACCAGCCTGTTATTGCTGGACGCGAGAGTTTTCACATCTCCTCGCAACATGCAACGTGAAATCTTCACACAAAACCGTCCACAGATCAATAATATGTCGTTCCAAAATATATGTGTAGCTGAACATCAACAGTAACATATGCTCTGGTAGAATCTAAGATCAGGGGTGTGTCCGGTTTGCATCGCAGCCACTGAAAGATACTTTTAATCAGGTTTGGTTGGAAGCCACAACCGCAAAGAGTATCTAGAACGGGACAAACGTTATTTTTGATCTCTCGTGATTTGCTATTGATTTCTTATGATGAAATAAGTGGAAGTAGTGGCTGTTGACTCGTGCCAAAGAGACTTTCCCCCTCTGTGCTCACCACATAATACAAGGAAATAAACAGATGGGATGAATGAGAGATTCAAACTAATTTGATACATATATATATATATATATATTTTTTTTTTTTGCCCATAGTTGGAAGAACTTTAAAGGCTAAATCAAATGATGAAACTTTGGCTGTGTTTCAGTGGGATCACAATACTGGCTAATGGTGTCGAGTGATGAACTGGTTTTTCATAGATTTCATCAGCAGAATGTAATGACCGGGCTATTTTTATATTGAGTCTGCCAGCAGGAAGCTATTCATGAGCACAGTGAAGGGGTAACAATGCTCTAATGCATGTATTATGTGTGATAATGGGGTTTTTAATGCACCAAACAGATGGCTCCAATGGGGGACAGCGACTGTCCCCAGCTGATATGGCAGGTCTGCAATCTGTGTGGCGAAAAAAAAAAACAGAATCTAAAGAGAGTATTATATGCTTTGTTCGAATCTGACACACACCACACACCCAGGACAAACGATGCCCTGTGTGTTCAAGGCACATCCTGCCGAGCGTTATAAGTGCCTGAGTGTGAGTGAAACATTACGTGAGCTATTCTTGACTACTGTTGCGTTATCATTGGGAAAGTGCATCAGTCGAGTCGTAAACAATGTGTCAGCCGTCATTTCCGTGAGCTCGGTCGGTCAACTGTTTCTTCCTTCCTCAGCTCATTAGAGGGGGCAAAGGTGCTGCGTGCTGCAATGTTGAAAGACAACAGGTTCACAGAAAAATACATCCTTAAAATTGATTTGGTCCCTGCAATAGTAGATAAATGACACATTAAAGCGGGCAGCAAATGAAAAAAAAAAAAAACATTTAAGCTGTGGAGGGGGTTTTTATGATCAGTGGATCTTGAGCAGCTCCCAGTGGTTGATCTGACGACAACAGCCTGGACAACAAAAAAAAGAAAAAGCCCTGATATGATTTGTGGCGTGGAGAGCTGCACTGTGGCCTGCCTTTTTGCTCACACTGTTCTGTGGTAGTATGGAGTTGAGATGATTCCAATTTCATGCACTGCTGATCAATGCCATGGATGAGATGACGGGATGTGTTCTTTGTCAAGATGTTGATGCAGTATACGTCTACGGGGATGGGGTGTTTCTCCTATAACTGGCCCATGTGGTATCGGGAATCATTCATTTTAAACATCGCAACAAACTGGTGATTGCAGAAGAAGAGCCGAGTGTGAATCACAACTTTCCTTTACAGAATTATTCATCTTTACATGCAGGATTGAAAAACGTCACATGATAAGTTGAAATTGTTAAAAAGAAAATATTGTCAATTTTATTTCTACAATCATTTAGACAAGAAACTGGGTCTGAAAAGTGTTCACATTCCCTGGGGAGCATCTATATTTACTAGATATTGTATCATCTTGATACCTCATGGTTCATTTTTAACGACAAATCTATGAAGAGAATATTCTGCTGTCATCACTGCATTCATATTAGTCATGTCCAGATGGTAACCATGCAGTGTATGGATTACAAAAATGACTACATCCGCAATAGAGTAGCCACTTTGCTTGATTCTCAACTTCCCCCACAAACATTTTGGACTGCCTGTAATAAATTCTAAATGTATTTATTCATCTATTTTTTTTTCCTGAAACCTAGTTTTTGCTGCTATCCAATCTACTGAGATGCACTACAATACATTGTTCTTGCAACATTTCACTCTCTTGAGAGACATGCCTTGTCTGACTTGATTTAACTCAACCCGCGACCCTGAATACAGTATAAGCGGTGGACAATGGATGGATGGATTTAACTCAAGTCAAACTGAATAAAACAACTCAAATCGAATTAAAATCTCAAGTTGATTACAGTGAGCTTTCAAATGATCAGAATTAAGCTTCTATACAGTCAACTAAATGCCTTTTGTCTTTGTCTTCTTTATGAACCTCTAACTGCTGTGTCCAAATGAATTCATCTCCCATTCAACATAATAGCATCTGGTCTTCATCAGTAATTCTCCAGTCATTCTCTGGATTACAAAGACAGATGCTTGAGGTGAATTTAACACCCAAACCAATGAGCCCTATCGAGTTATTAGTGACTGGTATTATCACACATAATGGTCTCTCAGTAGTACTCTGTAGAAGTTTTACAAAAAGTGAAGTTCTGAGTTAATATTCACTAAGATTTTGTGTATTTCCTGAGCTGTCTGTTGAGAAGGATTAGCTGTGTGTTGCCTTGGTGAACAGAATGTATAGCCTACTACTGTAAATGGAACTAAATGAGGTGTGTGGAGGTGGGCGTGGCGCAGCATCTGGCTGCAGGAGAGCGAGAGGTGTGTGGAGGAGCAGCGTCAGCTGATTGACACAGCTGCAGGTGATCTGGGTGATTGCAGAGCTTTTATATACTCCTCAGTAGACGGAGGAGGTCAGACCCGGAGCTCACGCCGACACGCTGAGGAAGGGAAACTGCCAACGTGCGTCTCTGTGCTCACCGAGCCGCTAAGAACCCGCATGGTCGACGCCACAAGCGGAAACTTTGCAAACTTTAGCAGTAGCGCACATAAAAAAAGTCTAAAACTGTCAACAAAGACAAACTCAACCAGAACGTGTGTTCTGCAGAGAGACGGGTAGAGAGTTAGACTTTAATGAAAACCTAGTCAGGCAGAAAGCCATCATGCAAGTGTTGTGCACGCCTTTTAGTATTGAAATTACAATGATACACTTACAAATGCAGAGTGATATGTTTTCCTTGTCTTGTTCATTACCTCACTTTGCAAAAAAAAAAAAACATTTCTGTCACCCCACTCAGCAAACGGTTTTTAAGTACCTCTTAGAATTAGCTGGCTGTTTTTGATCTGCATTAAAGGGTTATTGCTGGAAACGCAAAATCAGTGGGGTTTCTCTCTAGCCAGTAGGAGGTGCTCAAAAGTCAAGGATTAGAACCTCTGCACAACACTTTCACCTGTGTTTCTGACTACAGCAAGCAGAAGGAAGCGGTCAAGCAAGCTCCAGTATTCATTTGGAGAAGTGTTTGACAATATTCAGCGCCCTGACACTACGTCGTTTCATTCCAAAGGAAGAAAATGCCAACCTCGAATAGCGTTTTTGTTTTCTCATTATGTATTAACTCAACACTGGCAGTCAATAAGAATGATTTCCCTGCATATATGCAGCCCTTACAGAGTTAATTTCACTGAAAATATTATCTTGATAAACTTTTTTTTAAATCCTGATACATTATTTATTGTTTTCCTGAAGCTGGATAAGTTCAAATGCAAGTGTGAAACGTACTGCAGTAAAATGAGCCCCATAACACAAAGTAGACTGGACAGTGTGTGTGTGTGTGTGTGAGTGTGTGTGTGTGTGTGTGTGTGGGCTCTCATTCCCATGGTGACCTCATTTTCTTTGTGGCTCAGTACGGCCCTGCCCCCTCCAGACAAAATCCATAATTCCTATTTGATGGTGCAGTCAGGCTGGGCTTTCTGGAGGACACAGCCTGAAATTGATGTGTCTCATTTCAGGTCTACTGAGGACGCCAATTACCCTTTGGAAACTCTTTGAGGATGCTGGTGCAACACTCACTTTCTATCCTCGCTCTGTTGTTTCTGTCGTGCTCTCTATCCTTTTTCCAACTGATTCCCTCCTCTCTCTCCCTGCACTGCATTTCCTGTCTCTAAATACTCCTTTCTACTTCCCTGCCTCTTGGTTTTTTTTTCTCCAGTATTTCATTCTCGCCCTCTGCTATCACTCTGACTGCTGTGCTGTGTGTTAAATTTGGTCTCATTATTGTGGACAACCGTATATTTTAATGATAACACTGCCTGGCACGATACCAGGCCCGGGGCTGTGTATGTCATTCTTGAATGTGGATCTGTATTTGGAGTTGGTTGTGGTACAAGTCAGGTTTACCTCATACCTCTGAACCTGCCGGATATCAGACAGAACTGCCAACTCTCTTTCCAGCTTCATTCTGGCATCGCCTGCTCTCTAATTGATTTGGGGGATTTGTGCCAGTGTTTTAAAGAGTAGAGTTTTTAAGAGTGGAGCGGAGAAAAGAGAAAGAAACAGAACTCGCCTAAAATCGTGAAAAGTCGTGCCATAAAAAAAGTTAATTTGTTAATCAAGTGTGACATATCACATTCAAAACTATTACTCAGCAGCACGAACACGGAGGAGATTTCATTGAGTGAACGACTGTCGGGGTAATAACCCACAGAGAGCCAGCTTCTATTCACGGAGGATTTATGTAAAAAGTTTAAGATTCAATTCAAGTTCCATTCAATTTTATTTATAGTGTCATATCATAACAAAAGTTATCTCAGGACAATTCTCACATAGAGCAGGGCCAGAGCACGCTCGTGATTTTCAAAGTCAATGAATTTCCAACATCACCCAGGAGAAGAACACTTTAACCAATTTAATTGTAGGCAGAAATCTCTGGCAGACCAGGCTCTCTGGTTCCACCTGCCCTTACAACCCCTTACAAGATTACTTGTAAGGGTTGAAGATTCACAACATATTGAAAAGAGATAGTCCGAAGCCCGATAAGAGTAGAGAGGAGGGATGTGCCAACGAAGCCAAATCAGAGTCTCAACCCGGCATCTTGTAGCAAAACGACAGAGGTAAATAACATTCTCCCCAGACAAACGCAGATGCTGCTTGGATTTCAACGTAATAGTTACTTTTGATCGATTTTAAACCAGCCTCGATAGCAGCATCAGTGTTGTCTGAAGCGGCCTCCATTGTTGTTTTTATTACTCCACGTTTCCCGTTCTTAATCGCTTGACAACAGCTTGACAAAGGCATTAGTCCCGCCCCTAGCACTGGTTGGCTAATCGTTAGGTCAATTACGTTTTAATGGAGAAACAGCTGTTTCCTGTCACGATGTCAGACGAATCACTCAACTGGAACTCGGTGGACTGGGCGGACTCAAAGGTGGAGACCCAGGCTGCATCCGAACATCCAGACCTTCATTCTACGGCCGTGAACAGTGACCATTCTCATCAGGCTGGCAGCATGTCACTACTCCCATGGGTTTCTTTTTCTCCCTTACTGAAATGTGTGGTGTAGTTACAGAGGATCATTATCACGCCAGTTGAATAGAAATGATTAAAAACAGCAACCGCTCTGTACTGTCAATACACTAATTGGATGTTTGAATGTCTTCTCGCCAACATTTAATTGGCTTCCACTATGCTTTTGTTTCTGCTTTTCTTCTTGGAAAGTACGTTGATTTGTACTCC
This sequence comes from Eutrigla gurnardus, assembly GCF_963514095.1. Classification (NCBI taxonomy): domain Eukaryota; kingdom Metazoa; phylum Chordata; class Actinopteri; order Perciformes; family Triglidae; genus Eutrigla; species Eutrigla gurnardus. Next base: position 23,541,786 of record NC_139926.1, read on the forward strand.
TATCTGTTCTGTTACCGTTAAAACTTCTTACTTTGAGTTGGTGATGAAAATGTCTTAAATATTTCAATTTGAACCTTAAAGTTTCAGTATTTAACGAGGGTATTTATTCTTCTTAATTTCTGTCATGGTTGTGACATTGACACACTGTAGAAGACTGATCGATCACCCACAGCAACAATGCAGATTTAACCTTTTTTTAGGACCATTTTATTGTTCTAGATACAACCTAATGGTTGGTCTTTGGAGCCAAGTGATGTGTTGGATTTAGCAAGCTCTGCCCTGGACAATAGATCCCTCTTTGGATTCCTCCTTTTGGTCTAGTGATCCCAAAACATAATCATACAAAACAAATCAACTTACCAGTGAAACTTGTTTCATGGTCTCCCTCCAGGTTTTGTCAACAGTTTTGAACCGGCGTCCCTCCTCTGGCATCTGAGTCATGATGTCCGGGGAGCTGAATATGGGCTCTAGGTAGAGCCAAGTGGACTGCACCTTCAACCATTCATCCAGGATCTCTTGGAGGAGCAGCAATTTTCCCTCCCATTCCCTACAGGAGAAAGAGGACACATATACATATGAGTTTAAAAAGTCGTTCACCACTTTTTGTGGAAGACCAAGGAGCCTGGAATAGACCTGTTTTAATGAACACAATTCAAAGGTGAAAGCGATTTCCTGGATATTTCTTCATATTATTTTGTATTTAACCCTAGATATTCTCTGATGTGTAGTTGGTTTACTCCGAGGTGAATTCACAAAAAGGATTACGTGTTTTTTGTGACTGTTAAACCTGCACTAATAAGACAAAAAGAAAGGTGTAGCACCCGCAAAAGGTGAAATGCACCCACGTCTCATTGCTCCTCCATTTGCACATATTCAAATTAATATGGTAATACACATGCATTTGGCACAAAATTGGCCCCTTTCATGCAAATTAGCCTCGTTGCAAAATCAGTCCAATTCGTGCAACGATCAGTGTACATAGCCATATGCAGAGACAGTGGAATTATTATCATCTTCAGAGTGGTAAGTGAAGCGCATTTATAAGGAGTGTTACGCCCAGACTTTCCAGTGATCATGCCAGCAGTGATTGTAGCCAGGCAACAGCATAGCCATGCTCCACTCACATTCATTTATTTTGGGATGCAATGACAGTGTCATGAAACATACATGAATAAAGGATGCCACTTTTTTTAAAGGGAAATAAATGAGAAAAAACTATTGAAGTTATGAAATAAACAAATGATAAAATCCCCTCTCCCTCCACAAAATCAGTGAAAGCATAATGCTGGGGCATTATTAGTGGATTGCACTGGTTTATTAAAGATTAGGAAGCAACTATCCTTTGCCCCACCATGTGTACTTACTTCCATAACATTAGTGAATTGCAAACAAAATCTTTCTCAAGCAAATCTTTTTTTATCCCTTACCGTATCTCCACCTCAAAAGGCTTAATGAAGGGAGAGCCCCTCATGGTTTGTGTCTTCACAATGTGATCGTCCAACAGCATTTGCACCTCATCCACAGATGACAGGATGGAGGTGCCCGTCTCTCGGTAGGCCAGGAAGCTGAACTCCATGTCGCCCCACTCGCTGGCCATTTTCTCCATGGCCTTCTCTAGTGAGTACTCCTTGCTGGCCGCCTCGCTGATGCCCTCAAAAGAGCTCAGGTGCTGTTCCAGGTGCATGGATAGGAACTGAGCCACGCAGGCCTGGTCACCGGCTGGCTGCAGGGAGATGCCAGACACCTCTGACATGGCGTGCCAGTGGCGCTCACGCAGGCCTGGGTTGCACAGAATCTATGAAGGAGAAGACGACATTCAATATTCAAAGTAGCTGAATTTAAAAGTTGTTTTGACTTCCAGAAATATGAACTCTTTCTGTTCGGGTCGTACCTGCATTAAAGGAATGTGCTCCTTGAAGTCTTCCACCTTAGTCTTCATGTTGGTGGCTATGCTTAGCGCTTTGGGGACATCGCTGAAGCCTTTCTCCAGCTTGTACAGAGTGCGCCAGCAGTTACCTACATCCCCCTCCACCTACACGGGTGGGGTTGTGCATTACAAAGACAAACAGAATGACTATTAAGTGTGGTTGTACTCAATAGTCTCCAGCAACTACGTAGTAATAACATCATGAAGTTGATGGAGAAGTCTTTAATGCCGAGGACATTAAGGAGGAGACCTTCCCTCTCCTTTGGCCTTGTGTCTATTCAGTCAACTGAAAACACCCATGTGTTTAATACAGCCTACAATGGTGGGAGAATGATGGGGCAGTATTTTAAGCACAGAAGGTTACTAAGATTAGAATGAGGTTCGGGCAGCTGTGGCTCAGAGTAGAGAGGGTCGTCCTTTAACCACAAGGTTGGTGGTTCAATCCTCGGCTCCCATCGTCTGCATGTCAAAGTGTCCTTGAGCGAGACACTGAACCACAAGTTGCTCCCCAGGGCCTTTACAGCAACCTGATGCTCCTAAATGCTTCGGATGGGTCATGTGTGGTCACCTGTATGTATATGATAATTAAGTTTTGAATGGGTATTGTAAGTTTTTGTCATAGTAGCCATGTTACAGTAACACAGGGCATCTTGTCGTATATAAAGCTCTTTGAATTGCCTTATTGTTGGAAGTTTTGAATAAAAAAAGAGGCTTGCTTTGCCTCGTGGCTGCTATAACGAGAGCCAATTAGAGTTGCTTTTTTGTTTACCACATCGGTACGGACAGAAACCAGGATGTCAATCAAACGGTGGGGAGGAGGACACTGGGGCGGACGAGTGTGTTTGTGAAGTTTTATTCACAAGCGCATGTCTCCGTCTCTAACGAGCAATAGCACACTTCAATGCCATGCGGACGCATTAAAGCACAATGAGTGATATGATGTGAATGAAACCTGAAGGTTTAAAGGAAAAGAGAAATGGAGTTGTCTAAGCTTTCAAAGAACACAGGATGTCAAACAAACATACTCAGATTCCTCTATTACTGCTGGCGATCACAATTTGCTGTAACACAGAAGAAACCCCGTAACATTACGGTACACACAGTTGGGGAATTGCATGTATTCTAATCAGCACTGAAGCTGTAATGAAGATGAAAGATTCCCTTGCTCATTGTGAAGTCCTTCATCAAATAATTAAACATGTATTTATAATAAAGGAATTTCCAAACTCTGATACCTTGTCTGGGTTCACAGCTGAGAGCGGTCCATGGAGCCACTGCTGGTGCTGGTTTAGGAAATCAGTGGCTGTCTGGTAGAGGTGCAGGAAGGGAGCGAGCTTGTCCTGGATTGTCTTACGCTGTGGGTACTGGGTAACGGGCCAGCCATAGGCTTCCTCCTCTAGATTGAAATGATTTATCTTTCCAGAGTTGAAAGGTTGAAAGAGAAGTACAGTTGGAATCAAAGAAGGAGACATAACAAAGAATATATAGAATGAGAACTACATGAGAGTCAATATGTGGATGGCATACAATCTCATGAAGCCTCTTACAACTTCTGTGACTGAGTTAGTTTTTTTTTTACAGCAAATGCTGCCCTCTATGGGTTAAATATTTTAATTCAACTTCAAATAGATTGCAATAATCCACTGTGAATGTGTATGTTTCAAGGAGAAGCATCCATGACCTCCAATTCATAACCTGCTCTTAAATGTAATTTGTCAAGTGAAGAAAATCAAAGATTATACTCTTAGACCACAAAGGTGAATCTTTCACATCAGTGTCAGGTGGCTTGTACTGATATAAATTCAGATATTTTATGCTATATATTTTATCATGATTCGATTTCAGTAAAACTAAACTTAGTCTGCACGATTAACTACAATATTATCCTACTGTCACTCTTTTAGCTTTAGATTTTATTTTGACAGAGTTGTTGCTACAGATTAAGAGTTTGCTTTTTTCTCTATTTCTATGTACCTTTTCCGTGGCTAACTCCAGTTTAGCATTGAGGGCCTGGGATTTCTTCAAGTACTTGCTGAGATCTGCCAGCTCACCATAGGTGGCGTACTCCTCCACCTGTACGCTGTAACTCTCCAGTTCTTCCACAAAGCAGTCAAGGCACAGCTGGAATGCACATAGAGAAACATTGTTCTCATTTTATCATCATGCAAAAACATCCAGATTCAATTCATTTTGATAGACAGTGGAAACACAGACCTTAAGGCCACTCTGATATTGCTCTGTCTTTTCAGCAATGATCTGTCGGTGCTCCTTAAAGATGGATGGCATACGCTTCAGCCACTGGAAGGTCTGTGTGTTGAGCTCCATGTCCCGTGATGACAGGGTGACAAAGTCCACCAAGGAACACAACTGTGTGCTGGAGTCTGCCAGTCTCTGCTCCAACAGAGGCATCTCTGTGGTCTTTACCTTGCTCATGAACGCCTGGATTACAGGGCAACAATGCACACTGGTAAGTTACTACACCTACATCGCAAAACTGTTTAAACTTAAAAGAAAGCCACAGCCCAGTTAGTAGACGTGGATCAGTTACCTGAAGCTCCATCAGTTCCTGCGTATCCGTTGGTGTGCTCAATGCCTTCTCTGCAATCTTCTCAAATTCATGACAGAGACTGTGGGAGGAAGAGCCTTCATTCAGTGGCATATATGAAGGGTTTCGCAGCCTTACAATCTCACTGGCACAGCCTGAAGCTAAGGGGCACCACTGGGATAGACACAGCAAACACTGGGTCGAAAACCAAAAAGGGTACCACTGTATATTCCCTTTGTTACGTGTGTTTTGAGGGACCAGAGTGGCCAACTAAGGTCTGAACTCTGAAGCTTCTCTAACCTTATTTCAGCTGTATGTGAAACAGATTTTTTTATTTTTATTTGTTTTCGCTGCATTTTGAAATGTTTGCATGGATGTGGAGAGAAAGTGTGAAACCAACTGACCTCTTGTTTGTTTCCTGATGGTCCTTTAGCATCCGAGCAACCAGTTTCTGCTGCAGCTCCTGAGCATGCTTGACCAGAGAGCGGATAAGCTTGTGGGACTGAACCTCGAACATGCCAAGACGTACCACCTGAAGCCCAAAAGTGTCGGTCAGGAACAGAAAAGAATTGTTGAGGTGTCAGAATGTGTCAGTGTTCTATGCAGAGTAATAGTAATCATTGGAATTAGAGAGTAAGAAACACAGTAACAACCCCATTGCTGTCACTCTAATTCTACTCTTTTAACTTTATTTTACATTTTCTTTAGATATCACCAACAGCTTAGAGAATTTATCAGTTTTCTAGTCATCACGTTGTCCTTGTTGGTCAAGTACCTCGCATGACGTGTAGCGGATCTGGTCACCAAGCAGCTGGTACTGTTCCACCTCCAGCATGATTTCCTGGAAGGAGTGCTGCTCGCTGAGGAACTGATCCACGTCCTCCTCTGCCTTCCCGGACACCAGTGTGGCGTACACGTCAAACTCGTGGACATACTCGTTGGGCCTGACACACTCGGCCCGGAACACACTCCGCACGTCTTCCTGCTGGGCCTGAAGAATCTCTGGCAGGATGATGGGCTTCAGGGTCTTTCCAAACTGGGAGTTTGACTAAAGACACAAAGTAGGGTTTAAACCCAAACAGAAAACTAAATGTTGCAATGCCACGACGAGCTATTCACCACACACACACGTTTCCTCTTACCCATTCAGGGTACAGTTTGGTTTCCACACGAGGGATCATGCTGATAGACTGGAGCATGAGCTCATAGACCTTTAGGAAAGTCTCCTCGTACATTTGGATTTGGGGCTCAAACTTGACCTCCGTGTCCTCCAGGACCAAATGCAGCACGAAGCCTGGGTGCTCATAGGCCCTCTGTGACTGCTAAGATGGCGAAGAGCAAACAAAAACAAGGCACTTGGACAAAATCTAAACATTTATTGAAATGATATGATCATTTTGCCTGCCCAGGACGTCTGACTCTTTCTAAAATACATTTGCTCGAGGTTCTTAAGCGTTCTCCTACCGGGTCTTGGGAAAACAGGTGTGTATAGTCCCTCATTGAGTTTAATGCAAGGTTTTGCAGCAGGGAGTTCATCAATTCAGCAGCACAGTTAAAGAAAGGCAGCAGTTTGGATTTGTTGTTGGAGGCAGGTACCAGCTTGCGCCTGCACCCCTGGTAGTAAATGTTGTACACTTCGGGAACCCAACTGGTGTAGAGAAACAGCAAACATCACATTTAAGATTATATTCAGAGAATGGTGAAACTGTAACGGGGAAAACTGGGGACAGGGAGACCACTGTAATAAAAGGCATGGTTTGGAGGTGGCATAAGTGTCTCTCTGAACAGAATTACCATAATCCATTCGCCGGACCCGTGCTACTGATCCATGTCCAGTTCATGTTTACTTTAATGGAAGCAAAGTCAGCCCAGCTCTTCCCAGGAAGGCCACAATGTCCCTCCCAAACTACACACTGTGAATTCTGCACTTCATTCTGCTATTTTTCTTTAGAAAGATGAAGAGGGCTTCAAAATTGTACCGATTGTAACATAAATATGTCTTTATTCATAACAGCTTATACTACTGAACCCCAGAAACAAGATGCATCAATTTTGAAATTGCTATGGGTCCCTTTTAAGATGATATTATGTCTCCTTGTATTCAAAGGTATTCCTATTGTTATTAAACTGAGCACAGGCATCTTGGTGTTGAGATAAGTGGACTCACTTTTTGAGGAGGACTCCTCTGGCATCATCAATATGTCTGGTGACGATTTGCTGAAAGACACAGAGCTCCATCGACTCCTCTCTGCTGTGGAACTCCTCTACATCTATCAGACGGAGATTTCTGCAAGCAGGGATGAGAGGCAAACATGGGTTTAATATAGCAGTTCTACTGTGACATCGGATAATATAGTAGTGTGTTTAGAAAAACACAGAAACATCTTAATTGGCCCATCTAAGACCATATATTTCTTTTTTTTAAATCTGTACCATGCCACACCGAGCAGCAGCAATGATGTACAAAAGCAGTTTGAGGGCTCGTACATACTGTAGAAGGTCAGAAAGGGAAAAAAAAATGGCCCCAGAATTCTCAGAAAACACTTTTTCTCGTGAAAACAGGAAATTATTTATTTACTTTACTTTTTAAACTTAAAAAATGTAGTATATAGCTAATGAATGTCTTATTTTCTGTATAAAATGTTCAGCAGAAATGGTCCTTCCAACTGCCATTATCTTATATATTAGCATAATATCCTGCTGTGATGAATATTAAAAAGTTACACTATGTGGGTCAAATACTAGTGTCTAATTGTTTATCTAAATTATTATCTAAATGTTTTAATTAAGAAACACAGTGTTGTTTTCCTCTTTTTATGAAAGAACTACAAGTTTTAAAGGTCAAAAATGTTTCATGGTATACTTACTTGTAAAAGCCATGCCACGTGTTCAGCACCTGCTGCATAGTGGGGTTGATGGTGTGAAGCGTATCTCTCAAACTCTGTCGCGCATGGAGAAAGGCTTTGTTCCATGGTTTCGGCAAAACCTCCAGTCTGACAGTGAAAGGTAACAGAAGGACCGTGAGCAACACACTTTGATTCCTTCTCACGATACGTTATTCATAATGTTGTAATCTTGTACAAAGAAAACCGTGGAATCTCTATGTGGCCTGGTCATGAGTGCCATGCTACGCAGTATGAAGAGGCACACAACAAACACACAGTATTCTCCTTCACATCCTGCTGACTTACTCAAGTCTGTGAGGGGGCAGATCTTTCAGTTTGTCCTCATCATTTTCATCATCTCTGAATGTATATTTCACTGCAATCACAAAAGAATATATATTAAAACAACTATATTTTATTACCACAGTCTTATGTATCAAAAATCACCAAATATTTGGTGGTAAAATTGTTCATACAATAGTATTATTTTCTAAAACTTTAAATGCAAATAAATACAGATTGCTTTCTTGGAGCTGAGCAGATAGTCCTCCTTTATCTCATCAACCAGCAGCTCAAATGCCGTGCTGCTTTGCCTCTTCCGGTGGCAGGGGACCCTTTTTTGAATGTTCTCCAGCCAAGAGTCCTCCAGAGGGGCCACATTCTGCAGGTCTATCCCTTTCTGGATGTAGTAGTTATATCTCTGTAGAGAGAATATATAAATCGTTTTTCAGTAGCAGCATTTTAAACAAACAATTTTATTTTTCTGTGACGCTGCTGATTACTGGACGATGGAATCATTTCTGCATTCAGGAGCTCATTAAGATTAAGCTTCATTGTTTTGTGGTGCATATGATTCACTGTGTGAATATTCCCTTTCCATTGGCCAATTCTGACTTCAGTTTCCATGTTGCGTACTGGAACTAAAGTGTTCACTGATTTATGTGTCAACTATAATATCATTCCACATAATAATGCAAAAAATCCTTGGCCTTAGTACAAGCAATAATAGAATTATAACTATATCAAATATACTTATCACATAAAATAAAGACTGCACTCAAAATGAATCATACCGAGCAAGGGCATACACAGAGACAAAAAAACAGAACAGTGATTTAAAGGCTACCATATCAAGTGTCTAGACAAGATTATGTAAAAGAATAATGGGCACGTAGACAACAAAAAGAGGGCCTTTGATATGATGTATGGTATAAAGTATATTGCATTTTACCATTTCGCGTTTATTCTTTTCTATAAATGTGGAAGAGCCACACGGTGGAGCGCTGCCATCCTCCTCCTCCTCCTCCTCCTGATGGCTGGAAAGAATGGCAATAATTGTCATTTTAATACACAGTATTTACCGTCCTAATCAGTGTAATGTAGAAAAGTAGCAAATGTTAATGTTGCCTTCAAAAAGGATTTGCCTTGATAATGTATCATAGCAAACACAAGTCAACATCGTTAGTTACTCATGTCATTTCAGAGGACAGATACATAATTAAGACACTAACTCACCATATGAATTTAACCAGAGTTTCTCTGAGATTCTTGCGCTTTGTACTGAGTTGTGTGCGCCGGGTGCTGCCGCGATGCTTGGAGGTCCCATGGATCCGCACTGCCTTCCTGCCCTGGACCAGGTCCTGGCCTCTGCCATAACTTTGACTGGGTCTACTGTGTGCCCCTTCAATCAGCTCACCCCCTACAGTACACACCAGGGAATCGGGTCAAACAGGAAGCTCCTCATACAACACAGCAGTATCTAAGCATATGAATTTGAGTTGGCATTAAACCTATATCTTTGATTTGACAGGAAATGATTACCAACCGCTTTCCATAGCTGCTCCAGTTCCTTCGGGGTTCTGCTTGACTGGGGGAGACAGTGAAAACGAAGGTTTTGGGTCCATCCACGGAGGATTTCTGCGGACCTGGACAATGGAGTTAGCGACTAGTTTGCTGTTTGACGTAACTCATTTCTTTCGTGTTCGGATAAAACAAAAAAACTACAGCCGAACAACTCGGAACACGGATGTAAATTAATATAAGACACTAATATATGTTTGTGTGTTGTTGTTTTTCATGTTTGCACATTTGACTACAAAACAACTGAAAAAAAAGTTAGCTTAGTGCCACGACCAGTTAACCCAACTAAGTGAAATACAGTTAATACGACGTTAAAACACTGATATACTTTTTTTTCAACCTCGGTAGCGACTAATATAAATATATAACGCTCTGTGAACTCACCGGTAGCGGGTTCGGTGCTTCATTATCAGTCACTTCTGTTTTCTTCCTGGCTGGAATCATATTGCTAGTTGTGTCAGTTATAACAAGCTAACGCTAACGTTAGCTCTAACTAACTAACGAAACCCTCGTTGCTAGGGGTCGTTGCTAAGGAAGCAACGGCTCGCGTGGGGCCAGTTTCCTGACAGTTCACATTCAGAACAGAGACACCCCAAAGAGTATCATTGGATTTATCCCTAGCAGTGGTTGTAGATATCTTCTATGTATATCTGCGCGTTGTTAAACGTATTTATTTTTCATTCCAACAAACAGCGTAACGTTAACTTCGGTTAAATGGCTTCCGTTGCGACTTGAGTCACGTTACCGTTAAGCGTCAGATTGTTAGCTAATAGTCAACAATGTTTTACTAAAGTTTCATCAACTTACAGTCGTGTTTTTCTCATATACTGGGATAACTCTCAGTGTTGTGTAAAATACCTTCAGTGTGTCGTTATGGGAGGTTCAGCGCCCCCCGGCAACAGGACAGTTTACTGATGGAACAGTCCATTAACGTGCACTGCGCGGGGGGGCATAGCTTAGGTCATTTGGATATAAACAGGAGTGTATATGGTTCTTCTATCACTTCTTTCGGTTTTAGCTTGTATAACTTCCTAACCTGTGTTATACCTGGTGGGAGTTGAACCCTGCCTTCCCTCCGGCTGAAAGCCTGCTGGAGGTCACAAGGTCAGTGCTGGAATGTCAGGAAGGCAAGAAGGTTTGAAATAATAGATACCAACCAAGCCTACAAATAAAAACACAACTGGCTTGTTATATTTCACAGTTTGTGGGTTGGTAGGTTAGAAATGTATACAACCACTGAAAAAGTGAGTTATTTCCTCTTTAATGTTACATAATTCAACTAAAAGCACATCCTTCAGGAAAAAAAATCGTATTATATGGTTGATCTGGCTCGACATGAAGAAACACATATCTGCCAGAGGGGAACATTGAGAGAAGAACTCCATAGTGTTGCATGATATAGTGTTTCAGCATCGATACTCGAGTAATCCAGTAATTCTCTGGACTACAAACAGAGATGTTTGAGGTGAATCTTGTGAAGGAGCCCATATAAAATGCAGATGGGTATGAGGTCTCAAATCATTTGCTGTATGGAAATTTTACAATAAGTGAAGTTCTGAGTTAATATTAACTAAGATTTTGAGTATTTCCTGAGCTGTCTGTTGAGAAGGATTAGCTGTGTGTTGCCTTGGTGAACTAAATGTATAGCCTACTACTGTAAATAGCTTTGTTAAGCTTCTCAACCAAAAATGTAAATGAGCAGAGAGAGAGGTGTGTGGAGGAGGAGTGTCAGCTGATTGATGCAGCTGCAGGTGATCTGGGTGATTACAGAGCTTTTACATTCTCCTCAGTAGACGAGGAGGTCAGACTCGGAGCAGTGAGCACACGCCGAGGAAGGAAATGGAGGCAGACGCTCAAGAAAATCACCAAGTATATTCGCAGCAGCACAAGTGCATTAGACCCAACGTATTGTGACCTATTGACTACAAGTCTGTGGCTGTCTATACGATAGTATAACTAATGGGAAAGTGAGGATCGTCTGATATCCAGGTGGTACATCTGAGGGTTAGGTTTGAAAGATGGATTCACTCCCCCGGTGGTCAAGGTCTCCTTGAAAGGAATATATTTCTGAACTCCAGTGTTTGGCTTCTTCCAGCTGCAAATATGGAGAGTTTATTAAAGCTCGTTACCCTTCCACAACATGCAACGACTCTCCTGGACGGCTGCAACAAATCAAACTTGCCTTTTCATTTATTTCCCCCTTCTATAAAATAGTACATAAAAACTATCAATACAAATATTTACAGAAAAATACAAAAGGATATATTTGGCTCAGATCAACTCAAAAACCACAAAAAAATATCCAAATGAAATAAAATGATCTTCAATAAGAGTATAAATACCAATTCTTTTTTTTTTTTTTTTACATATGATGGCATTGTTATTAAGCATGTGGTTTCTGCTCATCAACCCCCAAAATAAGCTACAATAAATTGGATCATAAAATGATACAGTGCTTATGCTAGCGTTATCCGGGACACCAAAGCATGTTTAAAGAACATTTAGAAGTGAATATTTTTGTTATATCATGGAGGGAATCTGTAAGCGGGACACGATCCACTTCAACACTTTATTCCAAGTGGAATAGTATCATATGTGCCTGTGAGTCCGCTGCATTAGGAAAACAACTCTGGTCCAGGATGTTAACCAAGACAAAGGAAGATGCCGCTCCAGGCCTACATTTGGCCGTGCAGTGGCTGAGGAGCTGCTCTTAAAACAGGAAACAGAAGTTGTACCCGCTAGCTGTATTTCTTCAGGCCAGGCAGTGTGAGCTCGTACCTTAAGAGGGAAAGAGAAGTGGAATATTCACATCAATTATACTTGAATGAAGGAAGACATTTGTTTACCCCGCACATGCATTTCTATAGATTAATTATCAACCAGAAAATAGCCACAGTGGTGGTACGAGGGACTGCTTCTTCAATCACCCAAATTATGGAAAAGTAAAAAAAAGTACCATTCTGTGATGCCTTTGACTATATCCAGCTGTGAAAGATCTATCATCACCTGTGGACAGGAGGGGAAGGTTAAAGTTCAGTCATCCAGACTGAGTAGTGACATTTGTTCTTCAATACAGTGGAAATAAAAGCAGTAAACCATAACAGAGAAGTCTAGTAGGAAGTCCTCTCCTGCCTAACTGAGCAGAACAACAACAAACACTTAAATAAAAATGATCTGAGAACTATGACAAAGTAGCGTTACCCACCATGCCGATGTCCTTTCTCTCCCGCGAGTGGAACATTTTGCCGTTTTTCACCGCCACGTCCAACTTCCTGCTTTGCGCTTCATGCAGTGACACGTCGTATTCAATCCTGTGATGGAAGAGAAAACAATAAGTTTATGAGGAATAGAACGATTGCTCCCTTCACCTCGTTGAGATGTGTAGGACGAGTGTGTTTACTTGTGATCGAAGACGGGATTGACCGTCCTCTTCCTGACGTGTGTCCTCTTGCGGTGGATCCAGGATTGGTCGGGGAGGAAATACAGGCGGACGTAAGAGTCTGTCCCGTTCTCACTGAAGCGGAATAAGTTCCTGCAGGCGACGGACACACAATGTGTTAGCACAGCTGTTGGATTCGGTCGCCGAGGAAACCAAGGAAATGCTGCCTTGTAGGGTTTTATATGGTCTGTATCGGTTTTTTTTTGTTTATTTCCTATTTTTATTTAATTTCATTATTATTATTAATTTGTTTACATTTATTTCTATTTTTATGTTTTTATGGGTGTGTGGTGGTCCGATTGTTTGTTGTCCTTTATGTTTGAAAATGGACAATAAAACTAAATCTAAAAAAAAGAAAAAAAAAAAAAAATGCTGAGTTTTAACAATTGACCTTTTTAAGTATTTTTATGTAACCACACAGAAACTCCTCAGAGATCTGCAATGTTTTCAGAGCTGAGCAAATGAATCCATATGTGATCAGAGTTGTGATGATTTCTCTGCCGTACCTGCAGGAGTTCACTATGACGATGAGTTTGTTCCTCAGGGTGGCGTAGCGAACGGTCAGCTGGATCTCCCCAAACGAACCCTGATGTTTCCGGATGGCCCTGAAGTGACAGAACATATCTGTAAATGTCACTTCAACTCTTGTAATCCAAACAGTCTAGTTCATCACACCTGTAGAAAGCTTCTTATCCCCTCCCCTCCAGTGTTTTATTTTGTATTTTTTATTGTTTTATTATTATATTATTATATATAAGTATCCATTTAGATGGGATATCCGTTTATTTACTTTATGTTACACACTTAAGTGTTTATGAATATATTTTTGGATGTCTAAAGGAGGAAAAACAAAAGAGCAGTATTGGAGGAATGTTGTTCTTTTACGTTGTACGCTTTAAATGTACTGCTTTTTCATTCCTTGTAATCAACAGCAAGGAAATAAAACTAACTATCATTAATGTATGTAATACTCTGGAATAAAAAGAAAGCTTGAAAAAGACACCTTGATGCAGAACCAAACTTTCGGACTCACTCTGGATACGAGGCCCCGTCCGAAAGGTCTAAACGGGACGAGGCGATGGAGTTCTCCGACAGCAGGCTGCGGGAGTCGTACCGCTGCATGGTTGACTGGGAAGAAGGCCGCCGCCATGTTCCATCGGAGCCGTTCTGGTTTTGGGCCACCCACGCCGCCGTTGTGCCTTGGGCAGCGGCGACGCCGTCGGGGGGGAGTGCCCCGTTGGAGGGGGGGGACACGGGGCCGTTGCCTCGTTGGTTAGCCTCTGGGCTCTGCTGTTCGTCTTGTGGAGGAGGGCTGAGGACAACTTTGGGTGGAGGCTTCTCCACAGTAAGAATCTAGTGAGGGATCGAGGACATGGCTAATGTCAGTGACACAATATACATGCTGTGTGTGTGTGTGTGTGTGTGTGTGTGTGTGTGTGTGTGTGTGTGTGTGTGTGTGTGTGTGTGTGTGTGTGTGTGTGCTTGCCAACGCTGCGTACCCACCCTGAGTGTGGCCTTCAGCTTGATGTGGCTGTTGGCTCCGGAGCGCTCCAGGGGGAAGCGCTGGTCCAGGGTCATGTCGGAGGTGTTGAGGAGACGATTCAGGGGCAAGTTGAGAACGCCGAGCTGAGTCTTCTTCTCGTGCACTTTGACCTGAGACCACAACAACGGGAATCAAACTACGATCTAGGAAGTGGAACAGGGTTTAGACATCCTGAGGATATTTGGAAAGAGGTCCAGTTTTTCAAATATGCAAATGTTGAGGGTCTGACCAGTGTGCAGCGACACAGTTTCAAAACAGGAACATGTTCTGTGTTTGTGCACCATTAAATGACAAACCTGAACCATGAGCTGCTGAGTGCTGACATTGTGCACAAAGAAGGTGAAGCCCTCCTCCCACACCGGGTCTTTAGAAGCGTATGCAACCTGTGGGAAGAGAAGACAGTGATGAATCCGCCTTAGCACGGTGCTGAAACACAAAATGAAAAAGGCGGTGAAGTGAGAGCCCTACCTTGCTTTTCTGAACGTCATCATCGACGGAAAATTCCACTAAGCAGTTCGGGCAGGCGGTTCTTCTTTTTGTGAGCTGAAAACAAAGTTTTTTGTTTGTTTTTTGATATCTTAACTTTATACAAACTTTCAGTGTTTTATTCCCACATGACTCATTAAAAATACATTTGCAGAGTAAATTCAGAAGGAGAGAATTCAGGGTTGAAAACTGTATTTTCAAACAATGACCAGCAGAGGGCATTCAGAGGCAATGGCAACTTGATTATAAGTGCCTTAGTGATCAGATAGGGTTTATAACATTGCCCCCATGAACCCCTTTGAACCACACCTTTCCTGTGTAGAAATCTTAAAATCCAGTACATGCAGCGAAGGTTTAATTTGCTCAACAAAGTCCCCACAGCAACGTAGTTACCGACACATTTCTCTATGCTGGGAAACTCGCCCTGAACAAGCCTCGGGTTAAAAGGAAGAAATCAAGCAACATGAACACCAGCTGATAATAACACACCCACATAAAATGACAGGCATGCCCCAGACGAACAGGAAATACCGGCTACGCACAGAGACCTGTACACCCGGAGCGCTATCAGACAACATCTGATCTGACGGAGGCTTCTGTCTCACATCAAGACACAATCAAATAGTAGGGCAGAAAGTGAAAGAGGAGCTGCCTGATTGAACCTTTCACAGGATAAACATAAGGAGGCAGAAAAGTAATAATCTTAATTTTTTATGGTTTTAAAGTTTATTAAATGGCTGATTTAAAAAGCTAATGTGTGCAGGACTGCTTCTCTGTCCCACCCTGTGGGGAATGTCCAGTGATAACAGCTTTGTGTGAACAGGTTTGGAAGAGGAAGAGGGAGTCGGGCCTCCGCATACCAAACAGCCTCGGATTAACGTCCCCATGCCAAATCAAGTACACCTTAATATTTCACAGAAGCTCCGCCTCCTTACCTGAGCATCCTTTGAGTGCTTCCCGTGTTTCTGATGCTCGGTGATCTCATTGTGGTTTTTCTGCAGACAAACAAGAGAACACACATCAGCACGTTTCCCCCCTCCATGCTGCGTCGTCTACAACAGCCCTGAGTAGAAGCCACTTACTGGTAGATTGGAGGCATTGTCCAGGTACACTGCAAGCATAGCGCAAGCGAAGCCGTCTGTAGTCTGGAAGAGAGAAATATGTGATTTACACGGTCGATTGAAGGCTTCAAATACACGCAAGAAACTGCCGTGTCACGTAGGAACTATTTTATTTGTAGCCAAAGTGAGTGTGGATGGTTGACTAGGGGAACCCTGCCTTCGCACAATGTCAAGCGATGTGATAAGCCGTGATCGGTGATGGATGCAGGGATGTTGGGGGGTGAACCCTCACATTAGGAAAACCTAAATGTTAATGAAAGTCGGGTTGGAGGAAATGAAAGCAGCGATGAGGCTACCTCCCTCAGCAGGCTGGGGTCGGTCTTCAGGGAAAACCACTGGAGCATGAGATGAACTTCTCCATTCGGGACCCCTTCCAGAGGAAACCACTACAACAGCAAATAAATAGGGGGAAGAAATGCTTAAGCATATAAACGTTCCATTCTCAACAAGGCTGCAGCTTTAAATGAGATATCATTTAAAATAACAGTACACTGTAATGTCCTTCAAGACCGTAAAATATTAAATAAAAGCTCACCTGATCCATTTCTATCTCCCTCTTCACTTCTCCCAAATCGAGGTTAAATCTGAGGTGATAATGAAACATTAGAACTTTACAGAGATGCCATTTAAAACCGATATATTTTGATGTGTTTGTGGTGCTATTAGGTAGTATCTTACGTTCCAAGCAGGTCGTCTTTATCCGTGTCCTCGTCGTACAGCTCCACCTCCAGCTCTTGCCCCGGGGCTTCGTGGACGACAAACTGCACGCAGATGAAAGGAAAGGCGGACGTTATTAGTGACATGTCTTTGAGTCGGTATTTCGAGCCGTGCCCCAGTTCAGCGTCCTTAATTCCAGTTACACCACAGACAGCGTTTGCATGATTTCTTTGTACTGCAGAACTGAGGGAAGTACTGTTGTTAATGCTGAGGGTTCAGGCATGATTACCTCGTACACTTCGTTCCACGTGGGGTCCAAGTTCTCTTTGACGGTCTTGCTTTTGAAGTTTCTGTTGCCCACTCTGAGTGTTGCATAGGGGTCTGATTTGCCTTTCACCAAACCCAACATGTAGGTGTCCTTCGCCACCAGGTCTCTGGCCCCCAGCAGGTGGACCCTCACCACACCCTGAGGAGCAGACAAAGGGACGCATTCAAACTCACAACACAAGAAAGAAATCCTCACCTGGATAGAGAAAAAAAAAAAAACCCTTAGAGGAATGTATATCTTACATACTCGAGGTAGTGGGAACCTCATCTGGTCCACTTTGACCTGGTCTATGAGGGGCACGCACATGCGGTTGGGCAACACCATGAGCGAGGCGATGATGTCCATGATGGTGTCCTCGGACAGCGAGCTGGAAAGGGGACGGATGAGACCAGAGAGCTGACTCAAGTACACAACAAGACGTTAACGTGAACATTGAAACCCCAGCCAGGATCTCACCTGAAGGCCGGGCTGTCCAACAGGTTGGTCATGCCGGTCCAGTTGATTTTTAAGGTCTGGAGAAAAAAAAAAGAACAAAAAAAAAAGTTTAAACTTGGATAATCACACAGCTAAGTTGACAGCGAGGTCGTGAAAATGTCACTCACAGGGCGGCGAAGGAAAAAAAAGGTGACTCCTCCCACCAGCGGGGCTTGACCAATGAGCGGCTCCAAAATGACCCTCATCATCCCCTGGAGCTGGAAGAGTCAGAACAGTGTTTAACATGTGATGATGCTGATGATGATGATGATGCAGGGAATGCAGAGGACACAGAAAAATGAGATACTTTAAGTCCTTTGACGCCGGCTGTGATTGCCGTCTGCACATCGGCGTCGATGTCCACGTCACCTTCGTAGCTGCAAATGAACAGTGATGTTGAAATAACGTACACGCCCCGCAAACACATTGTTCAGCGCTAACTCTGGACTTGGAACCAAAAAGCAACTCCAAATGATAAGACGGACCAACCTTATATTCAGGTCCAGGATCACCTCCCTGTGATCCACTTCATGGGTGTACACTTTCATTCCAGTGATCCTGAGAGGCTGGAATCAGGGAAAAGACATATACACACTATCATATAATATAATATAATATAATATAATATATAACACACTCATATTAAAGAGGTTTTTAACTTTAAAGTTGAGCTTAGGGGTGAGTATTGGCAAGAACCTCACGATACGATACGTATCACGATACTTTGGTCACGATACGATACGTATCACGATATTGCGATATAAATAAAGATGAAAACACAAGTACCTGTATATGTACATCAGATGATATTGATCAGAGGACAAATTGAGAATACCCTTTAAAATCATATCTCTGGTCATATTGTGCACATATTTACATACATACAATATGTGCAGAAAAAAAATCATATTATTTTTTCCATCAAAATCCAATATTTGTGTCTTCCTGGAAGACAAAAAAACGATGCGAGCTCTACCGACCAATTTCAACCAATAATATCATGACATCCATCAATCTGCAGCTTTGTTTCTTTTTGTGATCTTTCCAGTCATTAGAGATGTGCCGTTCATCAGCTCCACTTTAATAAACGGATTGACAAATGCAAACTCACTATGTGTCCAAAGTGGACCTTGGTGAAAGTGAAGGTTTTGAGCGCGCTGCTGGAGAGCCTGACGGCCGGCTGGATGTTTTCCTTGAGGAGCTTCTCCATGTACATCCCGAAGAAAGGCCAGGCCTGCTCCAACACCTGGACACGCACAGCAGAAACATAGTGAAGTCGCCTCCGAACCACGCCTTCATCACACAGCACTCACTGATTCACTTCCAAACAGAGGGAATACTTCAAAGTCAGTGACTCTACCTTGTTAACCCATTCGACTTTCTCCACATCAGGAAAGTGAACCTTTGGGGGGGAGAAACAAATTTTACATTTTAAATATTTGTGGTGATTAACCATAATTGTGTCAATAATTGTTAAGTATCCTTCATGCAAATCCTAAAGTGGCTTATGGGTAAAATGAGTCAACATAAAATAAGTCAAATTAAAAAAGAGGCAACTCATCCTACACATATGACAACATTCCTGAGTATACAAAATAGTATGAATATCGTATAGCATAGTCATCCCACACAAAGATAAGTGAGCTCTGCTCTAACACATAACATTGTTCTGCCGTTGGAAGAAACCCTCTCACTGTCTCGGTTCCCATGAGTCACTGTTTGGCGGGCGTGGTTCAACCAAATGAGGAGACGGGTAAACCTCCGGCAGAACAACGGCACATTCGGCTGGCTTAACCCAAGGATATCCAGTAAACAGCCCCGGGCAAATAGAGTAGTGTAGTCATGGTAACAGGTAATGTGACTACAGTATGGGACTTGCTTTACATAATTGGCTGCACACTTTGTTGTTTGTTTGAACCGCAGTCAAAATCAGTCACATGTAAAAGGTCAGACCGATATGGAGGTAAATCAGAGCCAATAGTTTTTATATAGTTTGGGCAAAACATTTTAAACTGAAAGGTCAAGTTTTGATCTAGAATTTAAAAAAATTAATACAACAATGCATTGAAACTAAAAAAAAAAAAAAATGTAGTGTAGTAAAAAAAGTCCAGGTTAAATTTGGATTCAGTAAAAAAAAAAAAAAATCTAAATCTGAAAACTATAATTTTTTTTATATGAAAGTGAAGACATTTAAAATAATTTAGTAAAAAAAAACTGAATCCAAATTATAATATATATATAATTATAATTTACTACACGTTTTAAGGTTGTTGTTTTTTTTGTTTTAATACACTGCTGTATTTTTTCAGCATCAAAACCTGAATTTTCTGTTTACATTATTTGGCCCTGATCCAGCTCCACCCAGACCCGTTCTCCAAAGCCTGGTCCGAGTTGAATCCCTTTGCTGCCTGGTTGCCGAAGTGCCCTTGAGCAGACCTATAGCCCCGTTAAAACAGCCGAAAAACACACACACACACCCACGATGCCATTTGTAAAGCACTCTCCAGCTCCTTCTTGACAACGTGTCCTTCATTATCCAGAAAGTCGATGGCGGTTCCGATCCGGGCGTCCTTCCACTGGCGGTTCTTCCTCCACCAGGTGACCATCAGCATGCAGAGCAGCACCCAGCTGACGCTGAGGCCCAGGTAGCCCGTCAGGTACACGGGGTAGCAGAAGAACACGACCCGGCCGAAGTACGCCAGCAGCTCGATGAGGATGCGATTGACGGCGGAGGAGTTGAGCTTCTCCGCGCTGCCGCTGATCGACGGGCTCTCCCCGAGCCCCGCTGCCTCCATCGGAACCCGGTTCCTCAAGTCCTCCACAACGCTTTAGTTACTGTTTTTTTGCGCGTTCCGGTTCACTGTCGCGCTGCTTCCCAACCGATAACGAAACGGAGACGCCAACCTGGAGCACAATCCACAGTGGTAACAAAAAAAACAAAAAAATGCGTCCCAAAACTTCCGTGTTTGAAACTTAAAAAAAAAAAAAAAAAACAGGTAGACACACCTGCTGCACCCATGGGTGGGGAATGCGCGCACTCACAAAAAAAGAATTCCACCCTAAAAACAAAAAGCAACATTGTCTGAAAGGTTGCTTATATGTTTTTAAACTTACATTGTGTGTGTGTGTGTGTGTGTGTGTGTGTGTGTGTGTGTGTGTGTGTGTGTGTGTATGTATATATATATATATAAATTATATTTTTATTTTGTGGACGTCTGCGGTTGTTTATGACTATTGTGTTTGTGACTTGTGAGGGAAAATGGACCAGTAACACCAGCAGGTGGAGCCAGAGACTTCATCGTTGCAAAATATAGCACTATAAGTTATATAAGGAAACAATTTTTTTTTGTTATTGCAAATTTGTTTTGATACTTTATTTATCCTCAGTTTAGAGAAAAAAATATATATATTATATTGTGTATTATATTAGGGCTAAATGCCCTAAATGTAAATGTATTACAAAGGAAGCTTCTTATTGCCCTGAAGTTGAAAAAGTGATAAATTAAAGTGTCCGTGTTAACAAAAATCAAAACCATTGTTTAGATTAGGACTAAAATACCTTTAGAGATTTAAACTGAGGGCTTTATTAGTGTTTGGTCATTTGCTGAATTTTTGGAAATCTTCTCCAAATGAAGAAATGGCTCCATTGTGTAATGGCAAAATAAACAGGATTTGCTATATTCTATATATTAAAAAAACGACACATTTTACTATGTATGCTGCTTTAAAAGCTGGAAAAATAGAATTAACTTTGCATCGAGTATACAGAAAGCAATCAACACATGAGTGTGCTCGTATTAACTTTTATTAGTGCAGGCTTGTTTAGTGGAACAGCAGTTACCTTTCAGTTCTCCTTTCCAAACCAAAAGTGAACCTGAACTACACATGCACACAGCCGTTTATCATCCCGTGATCTCCTAGAGCAGAGCTGGTGCTTCCCATAATTCGCCGTCAACAACAAAGAGTTTACAATAATCCCATAAACATGTTTCAACAACCCTCTCGCATTCTTTACATCCTTCAATTTTAATTATTACTGTAGTACAATAGAGATATATTCAAGGCACATGGATCTGATTATAAAAACCTAAATATCTGACCTTTGTGATCATTTGCAGTTTGCTTGTAAACCAAGAAAAGACTTATTATATGATTGCACTAACTGGAACATTAAATTAAAAAATCTTTAGAAAAGCAAATACACGAATCAGCTGGTGATTCGGAGCAAAACACTTTGTAATTTTGTAAGGCAGAATCAAATGTAAGGCAGCATCGGTTTTGTGGAGCTGTGTCACTTGAATGTGATCAAATATTCAGGACAAGCCTGGCTGTCGTGGAAGACAACAAACATGCTGGGCGTGGCCACGTTGTCCACGACGCTGTCGTACTTCTGAACGGAGATGGCGCCCTTGGCCGGCGGTATGATCATGTTCCGTTGTCCTTTGGTGAAGTCCCCCGTCAGCACCCGACAGAGGTACATGCAGGCCTCGCCCTTTTGGTTGGGCTTGGAGTAGGTGGGTTGTGCTGAGTAACTAGCCTTGACAGCAAAGTATGTGCCGTTGCCATAACAAGCAGCTGAAAATGCAGAAAGACATTAAGTTAATCTGTGACATACTTGCTATAATTGTGTCACGTTACTTGTTTTTTTTCAAAGTTAACATTCAGAATATAAGTGCACTTCCACTTAAGAACATCCACTTAGGTTAAACTGAGATACAGTAGGACCAAAGTGGAGTTCAATTTTGTAGATCATTTTGCTGGATAAAACGTGGATGATACACTTTTGGAGCTTATTTTCTGCGATGCTAACTTCCGGGTTTGGCTTACTACGGTACGTCATCCCTGCAGTATTGTCTGTTGGGGGGGGGGGGGTCTCTCAAAGTGGGCCGTTTTTTTAGCCCATGGCCTAAGAAATGCTGCAGGAAGTCACGATGGTTGTAACCTTCCAACAGCAAAAGTGAGACGCAGAGCCCTGAAGCCCCGCCCCTTCTCCTACGCAGTTTGCTAATAGTGAACGTGTTGAAATTGCACCAACTGTTTCCGATCCACATTGTGGAAGTGCCTGACAAAATGCCCCATATTTTGGACTTTGCTCACCGTTCATCCCCGCGTAACTCCTGTTGAAGCCGAGTTCGTTGATGGTGGCCACGGTGGTGTGGCAGGTGCCGTGGAAGAGGCGTCTCTCGTTGTTCTGGTGCTTGTTTCTCTGCTCCATGTCACGCTTCTTGATCTGCACGCTCTTCCACAAGATAGGGTTCTGGATCCTCTCGATCTGAGGAGGAGGGGAAAGTACATTTTGGAGTGTTTGATTTGAGTCATCAACAAGATGTGGCAGATGAGACATTAACCGTTACATAGAGACCATTTTAAATGTAGTCTACCTTAATGACTGTTTTATTGCACGTGGCCTGGAACAGGTTCAGGACTTCAGTGTGCTCTGGTGTCCCAGCCTGAATAAGGACGACCAGGGTGGAGGTGTTGGCCGGCATTGCATCCCAGTGCTCAGGCGTCTCTTCATCTAGTGGCATAAAACAATTTCCTTTTTTATCATTCCTGGCCTCAACAATACATTCATATTTTTTGGTATACGGAATCTGTGACCGTGACCAGAGAACGAAAAATAACGATTCTGTACATATATGCACATGTATGTATACTTCTCTAAGAAGAAAATTGTACCTTTTAGTTTGTCAATGCGTTTTATCTGTAGGATTTGTCCCTGGCTACCAGTGGCAGGTCCCTTTGGCATATTGACTGTGTAGTCCTGACCCAGGATTCTAACTTTAACATTTGGCAGCTTCTTTTCCAACGCTTGCTCAAGCTCGAAGTTGGTCGTGGCATCAACACTCTGAAACTGGAGTCCCTGCTGCTGGTACTGCCAGTCCGCCACAGTGCCCGCCTGCTCCTCTTTCTTCTTCAGCTCCTCCTGATCCCTCACCGACCTCAGCATCTTGTGGATTTCATTGCTGGCTTTGAGCACGTCCTTGCTGAGCCCCTCGATGGTGAACGCGGCGTTGGCGTCCTTGCTCTCGGTCCTTATCGTCACGTCGAGGGTCTTCTGGATGTCAATGATGCGCTTGTGGTCTGCATCGGCAAAACCCAGGATGGAGTTGTCTGGGATGGTGATGTTGTGTTGCTCTAGGGATATCAGGTTGTTGAGCTGCTGTTTGGCCAAGTCTACTCTAGCCTGTGACCCACCGCAGATATGGAAGGAAACGGCGTCGACTTTCAGTGGTTCAATGACAAAATTATCATCTCCCTGTGGCTTGTCACCACTTCCGCTGTTAAATAATACTGAAAGAACAAGACCTACATTAGAATTTCACATTAAAACTTCATCATGGATTCAGGAATATGAACACAGAAATGTGTTGTATTTACATTTGATTTTGGAGCCGATGTTTCCCCAGAACCCTCCTTTATCTTTCGGATCAGTGACTTCCCTGTCATGCATGCTGTTGTAGAAGTCCTTCAGCATGGGTGCCTGGAAAATAACTATGCGAACTGTCTTCAGGGGACCGGCGGTGTTTTGGCTCAACACATCAATCACTGCATCCAACATGGCGTCCGCCACCTGCTTTGCCTTGACATTCCCTTGACCTAAAAAAAAATGATACAACATAAATTACACACTTTTGCTACAAGTGTGCAACATCTTAAAAAAAATAAGCTTTCATTTCTGAATTTCCTCCATTTTATAGTCACACCTCAACCGAAATGGGCTGGAGGATACATTTGAAGACTTCACATCCTACAAATCTCACCTGTGCCGATGGCAGGAAACGAGACGGAGGTGAATGCGTTTGTCACACACATCTGGAGTGCATCTTTCACAACTTTGTTGATTTTGATCGGGTCAGTCTTTCCAACTATGTGAAGGAGCTTCTTGCACTTGAGGTTGCCAGGTTGGGTTAGTATAATGCCTGCATTGGCCTTGGCACCTAAAGGTGTAGAAAGAATGAAGTTGAATGCCCTTTAAACCTTGACAACCATCTCTCTCTCTCTCTCTCTCTCTCTGTGTGTGTAGACCATATGAGTTATGATTACAAAATTGGCTTAATGATTGACTCTTTATCCATGTGATTACAGGGCCAAGCAAGACAATTGTTACATGTATTTGGTATCAATTTGTGTAAATGTTTCCCTACCAAGGTTTTGGCATTCATCTTCAACAGCCTGACCAGCTGCCTCCAGAATGGCCTTTGATACTCCTAGAAGAGAGAAAGATAAAAACAAATACCATAAATCAGAGGATATGACTCTGTGACATTCACGTGTCAAATATTTTGCCTAATAGGTATCTAGCTAAATGCATATATTCACATTAAATCTAAAAATTATAATTATTTTTGCATTTTTCAGACGTTCCAGTTCTGGCAATCATTTACCCGACTTGAGAGTGAATTGTTCATTGGAGGAGTTGACGATTACATCACAGGTCTCCTTGGTTATGTCTCCTGAGACCGCCTGTATGACCACAGATCCCATTTTGGTCTCATGCATTCCTGAGCTGGAGACGACTTTAGAGAAGGGACCTTCAGGCAGTAGACAAGAACAGAGAATAAACAGCGGTACGAAAGCCCGTTAAGTAAAGCTTTTTGTTAAGATATAAATTATGACCAATCGGGTCTTCACCATCATTCCATAATGTTTGTTTGGACGGCTGTTTTTTTAATCCTTAATTTCTAAAATGCAGCATTGCATTTGTTCCTTGAACATTAAAACGTTGCAACTGTATTGCCTACCTGTACTTCCTTGGTTAACTATGGGCCCCAGACCTGCTGAGGCGCTTGGGAACCTCTTAATGAATTCATCACTATAAGCCTATAGACAGAATGACAGAGATGGTATATATCACAGCAAAACAGAAGAATCACAGTATTAAACCACAGTTGCTGTTAAAAAACAGTAACCAACTCAACAAGGACTAAAAGCACAAGGAATTTATTTTTTCATTGTACTTTACAGCTTGTTTTCTTTCCTTACCTTGATAGTTGGGGCATCCTGTGAGTAAAGGATGATCACGACCTTCTTCAACTGCTTTGGTTGTTTGCTGCTGAACGCCAATATTTGATCCAACATCAGTGATGCTGCAAGGTCTTTTGGAAAACCCAGGTTTCCCGTGCCAATGGCAGGGAAGGATATGGAGGTCAGACCGCTGTCCTCTGCCTTGCCCAAGCAATCCTTGAAAATGCCACTTAAGATCTGGAAGACAAAGCATAAACGCTGTTGCACCTACTTACCAGCCTCTGCAACTAAGATAAACAGAGCGGACAATAACTTAAAGCAGTAGATCTGAGGTATATTCCTCAGTTCTCAGATCAGATCATCAAAATCAGATCAGAGAAGCCATTTAACCAATAATGTACAAGATGCACTTTACCTTCTCAGCTGTGCCTTGTCCGTTGTCCCAATGAGGCGCAACTGCATGAAAGACTTGTTTGCTCTTCAGCTTGCAGCCGTCAGTAACGATGACCTCACCGGTATTTGCACTGGTTTGAATGTCATTTACCAAGTCCTGAAGTCTGGATCCAGCTTCGCCCAAGATGGCATTTGAAATGACTCCTTTGTTCAATGCAAGGTCTTCAGACACGGAATTGACGGTCACCTCGGTCTAAGAACGTGAATCAGAGTGTCATCCGCTGGATGCTCTTCATTTTACACACATTTACTCTTTAACCAATTTTTGGTTTTAATAATAATAATAATAATAATAATAAAAGGAGAAATTACCGTGGCATTTTGGATGTTTCCTTTAGTGAGAGTGATGCCCAATCCCTCTTTGGTCTGCACTTGAGCCAAGCAGTTTGGGTCAGAATTGGTGGTCTTGGTAGGGAGGGTTTGCTGAGACAGGCCGACGCCGTGATTTCCAAATTCCTCTCTGACAGCCGCCTCCATAGCCTGAACAGCGATGTCGTCGTTGTTCACCAGATGGATCTTCCTCAGGGTGTTGTTGTCATAGTTGTAGTCACAGTGTTCTTTCACGGCTTTGGTGATGGTGGTCGCACACAAATTGAGAGGAAAGCCCAGGTTCCTGCTAATGGCAGGCAGAGCCACCGAGACACAGCCGTGCTTCTCGGCGAGTTCTAAGCTTCCTTTAACAGCTCTTTTCAACAGCGCCAGAGACTTCTGGAGTTTAGCTGAGTCGAAATTGGGTCCCACTGCATGGATGACTTTTTTGCAGCAAAGCTTGCCCCCCGCACCAGTTACGACACATTCTCCAGGCTTGAGCTGTCCACTCTTCTCAATCAGTTTGTCACATTCGTCCTGAAGCTGGGGGCCGGCAGCTTTGAGAATAGCTGCTGAAAGACCTCCGTCATGTTTCAAGACTTGGTTAGAAGCATTGACAAGCGCTTGCACTGGGTAGCTGCACATATCTGCCTTGCAAACAGCTATTTCCACTCCATCAGCTGTCTGAAGCTGATACACAGGCTTAGGTCCTTGTCTCTGGGCAAAGTCGTCCTGTGCACCATGAGTCTCATCGACCAGCTGGACCAGGCAGCGGGTGTCATTCAAGAGTGAGGAGGTATACATAGCTGCTTTGTCCTTGAATAACTTCTTCACTCCAGGTATGGAGAGCTTTAAAATCTCAAGGAATACCGAAGAGACCAGGTTGTCCACCAAGGCCTTGCACTCTGCAACATCAACCCTAGAACCACTAAGACAGATGGCCTCCTTTCTGAAAGACACCACCACTTTGTTCTCCACTTGTTCCAATGAAGATGCGTCAACTTTTTCGATGTATTCAACGATGATGTTGGGCTTGACCACAACGGTTTCTTCAACTTGAGCATTCTGCGTTAAGAAGTCATCAAGTTTATCGCCAACTCTTATGACACTATCGTTGTGGCCAGAAACCACAATTTGCTCACCAGTGGTGTGGATTCGAATTCTTTTGCATGACTCATTGTTGGCATTCTCCAATTGACTGACCAGCTCCCGCCACTCTGGCTTCTCCAGGACACCGCTGTCTTCAACATCAATGTATTGAGATGTTAGCAGCCTCCCCAGATGGTCTTCGGCATCTTTCAGGTCTTTGTCGGAAGTGGCGAGGAGCTGAACCCTGTGTGCGCTGATCTCAAACACCGCATTTACACCATTGGATGTGAGGAGAGCATTTGTAAGCTCCTCTTGTTGTTCATCCTTCAACAAGTCAAACAGATAGTTATCCACTTCTAAATTCTGTCGTTTTAACACAAGCATCGAATCATATATGACTTTGCTTGCTGCCAAAATCTCATCCCTGAAGCCAGTTACTCTCAAATCTGCAGTCTCTTTCCTAAATGAAATTTGTAGTTCTGGGTAGACATTTAGAAGCTTGACCTGAAGACCATCTTGAGACAGGATGTGGAAAATGGACGGCGACACTTTGATCTCTTGGGTCACGCTCAGTTTCTCCCTCTGCACCCTTTTGGCAATCTTGCTTACAACTCCACAAAGAGCTGGCTCTAGTCTGTTGATGTCCTCCACAGGACCAGCTACTGATAAGACACCACTGGCTTTGTTCGGCACCAAGAGCACATCCTCATTCAAGAGTGTCTCTCTGATCTTCTCTTCAGATTCTTCCCACACCTCGGACTCCGGCTGAAGCTTCAGAGATTTGTATTTTGACAGAGCTTCTGCAAAGGCTGCCTTCACAGTATCCCGCCACTGTTTGACGATGACTTTAGCATCCTTTTCTCGTAGGAGTGAAGGTACGGGTCTCAAGCATGCAGAAGATCGGTCAAGGTTTACGTTGCAGAAGTTGTTTTCCAGTTGACTACGAATGGTCTCTGCTGCTGATTGGACATCATTGAGGTATCTCCAGATGGCGTCGTCAATGGGCTCAATGACAGCAGCAGGGAGTTTTAGTGAAGGCTTATCTTTGCCATAGAGGGCTGTGCCCAAAGAGTTATAAAAAGGATAGACTCTGATCTCTTTCTGCTTGATGTGATGCTTCCTCTTCATGATTTTCTGAACAGCTATGGGGGAAAACATACAATCACATATTACATTGTCAAATTATCTAGAATTCATAAAAAAATATATATAAAAGGTGTCAATCTGATACCTTTGTGGTCTTTAAAGGTGATGGTGGCGGATTGTTCTTCTGCATTCACCACAACATTTTCCACGTCCCCACCTGCGTTCTCAAAATAAAGCTGGAGGATATCTTCACTAAAATCATGTATTTCTTCAATTACGACTTGCTCTGTGACCTCAAGAGGCCTGACTGATAGTCCCTTCTTCGTGAACGTCCTGTTTTGGGGGCATCTTGCAATGAAATCAGCGTTTTCTGTGAGATTGTGATTAAAAAAAAAAAATTCTGGTCGTTAGGCAATAGCACTTTCACAAAATAAACACAAACGAAAAACATCTCTTTGTGCTTTCTTAATCAATCCCCACTGGAAGAGATCAATATACGGTTAATAAGTTAAAAACGCATATGTGATTGTCAGTGATTGATTGGAAAAGTTTCCCTGCAGAATGAGATTGGTGTTAAGTTATTGTCTGTATGCAAACATGGACATTTGGATGTCATATCTCATATCCACTGGTGGCAGATCTTAAAACAGGCCTGTTTGGGCAAGCACCCTGCTGAACTTTCCTCTGCCAATGACTTAAAAAAATATATGCATTAATAAGAAGTACAGACGTTTGTCAGGTTCAGTGCATTGTCAATCAGCATATTGTTTGTATGTGCAGCAGGAATGTTATACTACTAGCATTCAGGAGGAGAACACCTGTGCTGCTTGTTAGTGGGTGGAAAAAGGCAGGAATACAGTAATTTCTCACTACTTGTGTAATGCAATGGTCATATCATATTACCAATGCCATCTGTTGATGTTTGTCATAAATATGTTTTCTCGTACAAATTTTATTCGGCAAAAAGTTTTTTTTTTTGCAGCAGCAGCAGCAGCAGCTGGATTGTTGTTTCTGAATGATTATTACTGGATATAATACCGTTGCATCTCTTATTGATTGTTTGTCAAAGGAAAACCTCTGCATAAATTGAGATTTGGGAGCTATTACCACACACACACGCACACACACAAACTAGATGAGTACCTTTTCCACTCTGGAAAGTCACCACAACGGAGGAAATGTCAGGAATGGCTTGCATTGTGAAGACCTGGGTTGCAGACGGAGAGTTGGGGTCCTTATTAATATTCTCCACGAGCATCTCCAAAAACTCCTGGCTTAAAGTCTCTGGAATATTCCCCAAAACAGCAGAAGTGGAGCCGGCCTCTCCGTCTGCTGTCTCGTCTTCTGGAACTTTCGCCCCGGTCTGAACTTTGACTGCAGGTGTGTGATCGTCGTTGCCCGAGTGCTTCTTGACCACAGCGGCGTCCGCTGTCGGTGAGGCATGAAGGTTTAGTGGCTGAACACACATTTCTTTATAAAGTGAGATCTTTTAACACTAAATAACAGCCACCTTGTTTGTTTCCACGTGTTTGAAGTGCTTAGGTTAGTTAAGATTCATTTTACAGCCCCCTCCTACTTCCCTCCTGTGACCATCTTGAATTTATAATCTTGCATCCTTGATAACACATAGTTGTTGCCTGCATCTCATTTCTGGTCCTAAACCAGGCTGTAAAGTTATCAAATGTTCCATATCTTCATATTTGCACTATATCCATATGTTCTCAGGGCCTATACAAAACGGCTGCTGAACTGCACAGATTCAGAATATTTTGTATTTTGTTATTTTTCATATGTTTCTACCTTTAGGTTTTAGTATATTATTTTTATTATTTTTTATTTTATTTTCTATTTGAGGTCACTTTGTGAAGGGAAACTACAAAATAAAAAAGCCATTTCTCAGTGTGAACTATGTTTCTACTGTGTGTGTGAAAATAATCTTTCATCTTGAAAATGAAAGCATAGTAACTTGTGATTTTGCATGTCTTTATAGCCCATTTGCTAGTCGGAGCCGTGAACACCTGGAGGAAGTGAGGGAAGGGCCTTCATTGTGGCTTAGAACAAGTCACACTCTACTGGGCTCTATTGTTTTTATTTTTCTGTCTAGTTTACATCATCTATATCAATAGGTTCTGCATTCAAATGCAGGATGCAACGTAATCTTTTGGCACAGTTGCACATCATCAACTAAAAGGGCTCGTAATTAAACATCGCTTGGTTCGTTTTTTTTTGTTTTTGTTATTTTGTCTAAGTCTCATTCACATGGTTGTTATCAGTTAATTATTTGGCCATGACCAAGCTCCACTTTCTGTACTCCGACACACACCGGTGCTCCGTGGCACTCCCCTCTCTCCATGTAATAATAATACATAGGTTTTAAATTTTCCATTTGCTCAAAGACGCCTGAAGTAACCTGACGGTCAAATAGAAAGTGAAAGGGAAGAACAACGTTTTCCTTTTCCTTTACTGCCCCTTCCCATAATGTAATTTGACACCTATAATAATAATCTGAGCCACTCAGTTACAAACACAAGCTATTATATTGGACGTGATTTCATGTCTCACAAAGGAAACTTGTTTCCAGGGGACATTAGAAAGTGATGCACACTCGGCTTTCTATCAGTTCAGTTGGAAAATCCTCTAAAATGGAAGTGTTTTGGGTCTTATTTTAACATCATCATCCCTGCTTTACCTGGCAGAAGCCTTTTGTTTGTTCTTCAGCTATAATATCTGATTTGTATGCGTACTTACACGTCTCCTCCACTTTAACAGCTGGAGCTTCCTGTGTGGAATAGAAGAGAAAAAATGCCCATAATCTCAATCACTTTGACATCACCAGGCACACAACAAAGCTTCCCGAGCGTTTCTCTCCTCTCTATAATATCCACACAGCAGGAAGTGAGTGAGAAGGGTGTAAATCAACACATGTATATCTTATCTGACACTGATAAACTTCCCATTAGTCTGAGAAGAGGTTTCCCAATGATCCCACACGATGAAGAATATTATTTCTATTCTAAAGGAGGGCAGGACTAAGGCGGGTTTTTCCATGACCATATATGGCCCTGTAACGCCCATAATAATTAATATTAATATTATGACACATTAAGTACGCAGAGCCTCAAAAACAATCTCCTTTTAGGTGATTTTTAAACATATTTAACATTGAACATTTAACATACTGACCTTCTTTGTCGTCTCATCTCCGGGTAAGCGAACCGTCACCTTCAACACGCTCTGACCCAGATTAATCTGGTGCACCCTTTTCCCCAGAACACGCTGCTGGTCTGAAAGAAGAAGTAAAAAACATTCAACCACCCCGAATAAACAACAGCAAAAGAGAAAAGTAAGGGTCTAGTTTCCCTGGCGTCACTCACCCTCCTCTCGGCGGAAGCGCACCACCGCTTTGCCGCTGCCGTCCTCGTAATCCACCTCACACTCCCCGCCGCTGGATTTCTTACTTTGAAAGTATTTCACCAGTTTGTTTTTGAGTTTTTTGACGTTGCAATCGTCGAGCTCGGCGACCAGAGCGTGAGAGTACGCGTCCGCCATCGTCAGCAACAACACACACAATCTCCCGTCTCCCTCCCCGTCGGTCTGTCTCTCTCGCTCTGCTTTACTTTCACTTTTGTTTCTCAGGAAATGAAACGCAAACGGTTTTTTGTGTTTTCGACGTCGTCGCCCAGTCAGAGTCGACGCTGCAGCCGCGGACAGAACAACGGGCTTCTCGTCGGGTTCGGTTCGTGTGGAAGAAACGTCACATTAAACCTAAAAGTTGACCCGTGTCTGCGTTTCCTCGGTAACGTCGGGTGAGTATCGTGATTATCGCAGCACAACGCTACATTGTAGCGTCGTCATACACGTAATACTGAGGCAGCAAAGCTATTCGTTATAATAAAAAAAAAATCGAGATAAACAAAAATGGCGTCTTGCTTAGATGTTTGGATAATTCAAATACTTAAGTTAAATTAACCTGATTCTAACTACTAAAGGCACTCGAACACCTTAAATAGTGCTTTAGCTCTCATATAGACTCATATTCATTATTTATTAACCACATTTTAAAATCATTCCAAATGCAGAAACAAATTATTATGATGTTTAATTAAAGCACTGCACACACCTGCACTTACAGTACACACCTAAACTTGTTGGTGGTTTGGTGTGAACCTACTTAAAGTCTAGACGTCTACCAAACCTTCACTTTTCAACCCACATTTAAACGTCAGACGTCTGATACACATCTGTTAAACGTAGTTTAGTCAGTGTGCTAATGCAGGAATAAAATATAATAGTTTTAATTGCAGTCCAAATGAGGTGCAACTGCAGAAAACTCAGAAAACATAGTTTTGAAGAGATGATTTGATTTGTCTTTGTGCAGTTTCCAAATTTTTACATTTTACCTAAAAAAGTAAAGCATAATAACGTTCTTGTTGCCAAGCTGTAAAATAAGCATATTACTCTATTCGCCTCATTAATTTTTTTAAATTATTTTTAGTGGGATACAATCATACTGATCTCTGCCTCCCTCTGCTGGAGTCAAAGGAAAACAGCATTTGAATCTATTGAATAACACTAATGTGGGTCCCCTGCAGGCTGGTGGTGGTAAAGCATTTGTTATGTTATTTTCCAACGCATAGTATAATATTTTCTGCTAACTCTGCCAGTACTATGGAATTAAGTCACATATTTACATTTAAAATTATTCTAAATCCACAAACCTGTGTTACTATTCATGGTGCACCATTGAATTCCTGGTTCTGGGGATAACTGATCTTTATACAGAAAAGGTCAAATATGAGTTTCATGTATTTGGGGATCAATAACATGTATGGGATGATGTAATCCCATAGAGAGATAAATGGCTTTGTGAATAACTGTTATATTTAACCAACAATCAAGTCGATTACTTTGATTTATGAAATGAAGTCTTTGATGTTCTTCCAGTTTGACCGACTTTCCCATTTCCTTTTTGTTCAGTTACTATTTGGTGGCTTTACACACACAGACACACACACACACCAAATAATTCCCTTTTGCCTTGTAAGCCACAGTCTTTCACTGTCTATCAAATATATGAAACAAACACTGTAAAGTTTTTCCGTTCTCTCTGTTTAGGAACCATGTCCTGTAAATTAGATATTCCTCTTCACGGGACTTCGGTTAAGATTGTGAAAGAGTGTGGCTCTCCCCTGAGTGCTGTCCTCCAAAGTAAGTTCGGATGTGTGGCCACCTTCCATGGCGTGGATTTTGAGAGAGACCCGAGCACAGCGCCGCAGAGGAGCACGGCCGTCGTCCAGGAGAAAAGGTTTTCCGCTACGTTGGGCGGAGGCGTTCAGGTGTCCGTGTGGAAGGCCGATCTCACCACTTTCCAAGCGGATGCGGTTGTGAATGCTGCTAACGAACGTCTTCAGAATTATGGCGGCCTCGCTCGAGCTCTGTCCATCGCCGGCGGTCCACAAATCCAAAGGGATAGTGACGATTACGTGAGCAGGTACGGTGACTTGAAAACAGGAGAAGCAATCGTCTTAGATGCTGGAAACCTACCATGCAAGAAGATTATTCATGCCGTGGGCCCAGACCTATCTAGAAGTGCCTCTCAATCTGATCTTTCTGTTGCTGAACGGCTGTTGGAGAAGGCCATCAACAGCATTCTTGACAGCGTGAGGATGCACCGTCTGCAGTCTGTTGCCATTCCTGCTATAAGCTCTGGTCTGTTCAACTACCCCCTGCCAGAATGTGCCAACACCATAGTGAGGACTGTGAAGCGCTACTACGAAAGTGCTTGGTTTTCAGGACATCTCCCCATAGAGATCTTCCTTGTGAACCACGATGACCCTACAGTCAGCGAAATGGAGAGGGCCGCCCACAAGTTGTTAGCCAGCAGCAGCAACGACAAAGGCAATGCCAAAACCTCAACACCTGCAGTCCAGCTTGGAAGTGTCCAGCTTGGAAGTGTCCAGCTTGGAAGTGTCCAGCTGACACTGAAGAAGGGGAACATTGAGGAACAGCAAGTAAGAATCCAACATGTCTCTTCACTAAGTGAAGCTCTGCTCTGTAGTTGGATACATTTACCGGTCTCAGCATGCAGTTATTGTTATACAGGCTTCATATGCACATTTGCATTTTCATGTCCCAACTATGTTTTCTCTCAGACAGATGTCATCGTAAACACGACATCCACATATCGCGACCTAAGCCTGGGTCGGGTCTCCCATGCTTTATTGCAGACAGCTGGTAGAAGAATGCAGGAGGAAATCAATCATGTGCCTTTCTCAGGGAAACATGTCATCACCACAAAACCCTACAACCTGAAGTGTAAAAAGGTGTATCATACTTGTTGCCCTTTAAAGGGGGAAAAAGGAGCGGAGCAGGTAAAGTGAGAGTTTAACTGTTATGGGGCATTGAAGTGAAGGGATTGTATGTGATGTTCATAGTCTTTATATGAAAATAAATGAAACGTAAATAAAATATGTTGCTAGGGATGGGACGATATAGGATTGAAAAAATACAAGATATGAACATACATTGAAGATCTTATGATTTCTGATCATCTTTTTTAAGTTATTTGATTGTTTTCGCACTAAGAAAAGGACGAACACTAAACATGTCTTATCTGTGACTCAAGAAAAATAGTTTTTTTTAACAAAATGTAAATTGGGAATCGCAGGGATTTTGGCCAGGATAATCGTGACATGAGATTTTCATATTGAGTTAATTTGTTAGGATTTGTCTTCTTGATCAAGAGAGCACACGCTCAAAGTAGCATTAAATACAGCTGATAGTAAGTAAATATTTCTATATCTTTTTGTCCTCTGATTCTTGCATTACAGGTTCTTTCTAAATCGGTATTGGCTTGCTTATCGTTGGCAGCCGCTGATAACTACAAGTCGATCACCTTTCCTGCCATCGGCACCGGGAACCTCGGGTTCGGAAAAAAACAAGTTGCCCAGATCATGTCGGAGGCCGTGGTCGAATTCGCCAAAAAGTACTCACGGGAGATGGAAGTCTATTTCGTCATATTTCCTGCCGACAAAGACACATTTAAGGTTGTATCCCAAAAGTGCTGCCATGTTATTACACTCCTATTGCCAGCGTTGTTCGGTTGCTCCAACTCAACACAACTCAAGGAAATGTAACCAAAATGGAAACATTACTTACCTTCTCTTTTTAGGCCTTCGAGGAGAAAATGGGACAACTCCAAAAAAAAGCATCTGGTCCCAGCTCGACAAAGGGTGACAACCAGGTCTACAATAGATTTGTAGCAGAGGGCCTAACGATGTCTTCTTCACCAGCATTTGAGCACAGAGATTACTCTCATGGCGGCAACGCTCCCAAGCCACAGATCAGCCTGGTGAGCGCCTCCAATGAAGCAACCCGCGAGGCCGAACGATGGCTCAGTGACCTCCTCTATAGATCTTCTGGCCCCGTCACCATCTACAACAACTTCGTCCAGCACTTCGGCGAGCAGCAACACCTGCAGCTGTCCCGCCTCATGAAAGGGGGCGTCGACATCGAGGAGGTCTTTGAGAACGGTCGCGCGGGCATCATTGTCAACGGGGATTGGGTCGTAGACGTCGTAGTTGCCGCGTTGCATGTGGAGGCCATGCTCTGCACCATCCAGATGGAGTTTGCCTCGGAGGAAGAGGACGCCATGATGATTCATGCCGCGATGACCAAGAATGTGTCCTCTGCACTAACGATGGTTGACAAACCAAGCCCAGATTTATTGGACAGATTATCTACCTTCGAAAAGCAGGGCCTGCGGATTCAGAAGGTACGGTGTAAATGCAACATGCTTGATGTCGATGTCACGTGAGACACAGATGAGCCGTTTCAAAGTGCATATTGGTTGGTTTTCAAATGCGTCTTACTTGGAACCACCGCTTGACCGGTTAAACATTTCATTTTTAAGGTGGACCGAGTGGAGAACTCTACACTGAAGATGCTCTTTTGCCTCAAGAAAGACCAGCTTCGCTGCTCCACTCCTCCTCGAAGTATGCTTCAGCGCATACCTGCACAGTTCTGCAGGATGGTCAGCCATATTGGATTCCATTCGGAGTACGCACCACCCGATGGTATGCCGACACATCTACAAATAGCATTTGATATTATGCAAACTATTTTTGTCTGGCCACGATTTCTAGGATATTAAATGTTGAACAACAGTTGTTTTTTTTGCGTGTTCCTCTGTATACAGATCCAAAGTATGGAGAGGGCATCTACTTTGCTAGCGAAGTGCAGAAGGCCTTGGATGTGTGGAAGGTGCAGAAGGAGCACAAGGAGGAGTATCTGTACTTTGTGGAGGCTGAGGTGCTGACAGGAAACTCCACTCCGGGTAAACCGGGTCTCATTCTGCCTCCTGCTGTGGGGAACGACCCACGCGTCATTTACGACAGTGTGAGCGGAGGACCCGATGTCTCCGTCATATTTAGCGGCTATCAAGCTCTGCCCACGTACATTATCACCTGTAAGAAGTCCTGAAGAGCCACTTCTTCACTGGTTCTTCTGGGGTTGTTGTGTTGCTGCACAAACAGGAGAATGCTTCCTGGTCGAGGGGGAAATGGCCGATAGTGGGGTTATGGGGTGTGTTGTTGATTAGATAAGAAAGAAGTCTGTTTGCATTACTTCTTGAGATCACATATAATTATTACAATATCAGCTCATTAGTTTTGAGTTTCATATTCTTTTCATTATGTTTTGGGTGATTAACATGTTTGACATAGCAGCACAGCGATTTCTATATCAATCAAAATATTCAACTTTATAAATGTACCTTTAGCAACTATGCAAAGCTTTTAATGCTAGACGAGGTATTTGATTTGAAGCACCACATGCTGTATGCAGATATCATTAAAACCATATATATTGTACCAGTGTTGGCAATCTGACATTTAAAGGATTTGTTTGGAGGAAGTGTACCAACCCCTCATACAGCAGGCGAAAAGCTTTGGCTACAAATGATTGTACTGTAATCGAAGCACCATGAATAAATAAAAATATGAATCATTTTCTTTGTTTTAAGAATCTATAATTCAACACAAAACCACATCAGAAAATATGGAAACACAGCCCACAGCTTTAAATACATGTGCAACCTTGTTTATTGGTCACTTATATTTGAAAATCCTTTCGTGAAGCTAAATTATCAGCAACATGGATTTAATAAAATTATATTACAAACTACATTTTTTACAAACACATTAAACAAAAAGACGTTTTAACATAAAGCTTTTGCACAGGACTCATGAAAGACATAAAGGGAAGTCCCTGTAAAACAATAACTGTTGAGCATTAAAAGTTCATCCTTGACCTTTGGAAATAAAACACTACTGGTGCTTTCAGCTGCGTTTCGCTTTCATCAGAGGCCTTTTTATTGGTCGACGCGTGTTTACGAAAAGTGTTTTCACTGCAGTTACATTAAACAGGAATGTAAACACAGTTGAGACGCCTCAGAAAAACATTAAATCCTATGTTTATAAAAATGAGATTGTGTGTAACCACGACGACATGAAGCGACAGCACAGAAGCATTCCACAAATCTCCTGAGGACGACGGGGGCGTATATGTTTTGACATCAGCCTGTGATTGACTTCAGTATTACTGGTAATAATGTCACTTCTGAGTGATCATCGGGGTCGCATGTTTAGACACGTCAACGTCGTACTGAATCAGTGCTGGCATGATGCTACATTTGAGAGAAAACCTCGTGTCCTGGTATTTATGGAAAACAATACAAGAAAGGGAGTCTTGGGTTCTGCTGGTTCTTTACCAGCTGCTCATGTTGACGAGCCAGGCCAAGATAGATAAATATGGCACATCTCGCCCCTAAACGCTGATATCACTGATCTAATTGTGTCGATATAAAGTACCGGTTTACATTCTGAGGCATTAAATTCCATTTGTGTGGCTGAAATGTGTAGCTGCACCCTCTTTTTCCATGTCTTCTCTTCCACTCGTGCTATATTAATTACAGAAGAACCCTCCCGGTACCAGTGTGTGGCTGATGATGCCGTCCAGAGCTCGGCCATCCACACACACACACACCGGCCCTATATTTCTGCTTTTAAACAGCCTTTGAATGACGTGCTCCTACTCTACAGGTCTACCAGAACTTCAGTCACTCTGTGCACTCGGCGATCTCCGTGCCGTCCACCAGCAGCGTGTGAATGATGCCGTCTCGCCTCTTCCCGCTGCTCACGGCCTTCACGCAGCAGTTGTGATCTCCCAGCGTGAAGTGCGTCTCCGTGCCGTCGTCCACAAACTCCCCCTGCGGGTGCAAATCAGACGAGAAAAAGCTGATTTCTAAAATCCTAGAGGTGCACCACACAATGGTGCTGTGGTTACTTACCGCAGTCTCAATGTTTTGTCCGTTGCACCAAATATCCATCGTGTCTTTCTCTGAGGGAAAAAGAAAAACGGACACCGAACCAATGACATGTGCAATTAAAAAGGATCTCAGAACGACCGAGTCTCTGATTTGGAGACAATCTGCTAGTCATTTCTGAAGATGATGACAAACGGCAAGGACTTCCTGTGACCTGTGGTCGGCGTGAATCAGCCTCATTCACACATTCCTAATCGTGGACATCTGTAAATGCAATTTGGTGTTTGTGGTATTTCAGTTGATCTCCATCAAGAGATCCACAAACAAAGGTTTCCCCGTGATACTCATATTTCTGTGAATCATTTACATCCTGTCATTGATGTGATTTATACATATTGTGCGTTAGTTTTATGTGTGGCACGTGATTCAAGTTGACTGTCAGCAGTATAATTAGAAGAAGGATTAACTTGCCCAGAAGACATGAGGAGGCTGAACATGGCGTGTGGCTTTAAAGCTGTTAAAGAGCTTAAGCTTTGTTTATAATGGTGGCTAGTGCTGACTGGGCATCACACCTGCTAAATATCAATCCAAACATCAATCGATTATGTGAGGAAACCCGGATTCACACAGCATCACAACACACACACACACACACACACACACACACACACACACACACACACACACACACACACACACACACACACACAGGCTCACCCAGGACCACCCTGCAGTCAATGCCGTCCAGGTTGAGAACCCAGGTGCTGGTGACCTTTGACCTGTTCTCCATGTACTTCTTCAGGCTCTTCCCGTTCACCTCCAGCGTGTACTCGTAGGCAAACCCGCTGACCGCATCGATGTTGATGGTCGCCTTGGTTTCCGCTTTGCCCACGCTGAACGTCTCCTTCCCCACGAGTTTGAACATCCAGTCCCGTCTCAGTATCTCCTGCGGAAGTGTGATACCAGCTGCTGTCATTCACAAAAGTAAAGAAAGAGAGAGAGAGGGGGGGCAGGTAGCATTAGGGCTACATACCTTCCCATCCACGTAGATGACCCTCTTTCCGGTGGTCGTGCCGTGCTCCATCTCTATCCTGTGGACTCCGTCGCTGAGCGCCACCTCCCACACGCCGGCGAGGTCATTGGACATCCTGCCTTGTTCGGGGAGCCTGCCGGGGACGAACAACTCAACGGCTGCACGACTCAACGACGAGGCAAACGCATGACTAAACGGTAAACGCGGTTACACAACTAGCTAACACACTGGGCCAAACAAGCCGGTGATACGTCACAGGTTTTAACGTCACCTAAACCTGGAGTTAACAAACCGGGTACAGCAAGTAGGGCGCGCGCACACACTGTTTAAAAACATAAACATTAGTTTTCTCGCCGGAGCAACACGACTGAAGAGAGCGAGGGAAGTTAGCGCCGTTTGTTGCATTACGACTTCCGGTGGCCGAGTTTTTCTTTCAAAATAAAAGCGGGCGTTTTTTTTTAATAATCACGTTTTGTGTTTTAAAAACGTAAAAAAAAAAAAAGTGACCCTGGTGTCTAAAACATTAGCAAAGATTCAACAGAATACGTGAGTGTCTTACAGTGGTCCTTGCTGCCTACAGTATGATGTGGTACAAAAACAAAATATATATATATATCATATATATTGATGAGGAAATCCCATGGTTGTATAATGTTCACACAATTTAGTTTCCGCCATACATACAACTTACAGAATCAATAGCCGCCACTTCACTGTATATCCAAGTTTAACAGTAACCCATATTTGCTATCCATACAGACTCATCCAAGTACATATATATCACCTTAAATAGTTACAAAACACTAAAACATCAATTTCAAAAACACCATGAATAGGTTGACATAAGTTATCAAACATAAGCAGCCGGCCTCGATTAACAAGGATTTTATTTTGAAAAGATAACGGAAGCACTACTGCGCCAAGCGAGCATTTTTCTGTCCATCTTTCCAGTAGCTCTAACCGCTAACATCCCCCTTCTTTGCTATGAGAGGATATAACCTCTGACCTTAGCTCAGGAATATCATTCATCATACATCAGGGTTACCTTAATGCTCCTGAAGCGAGCGCACTAGCACAGCGGGTTAACAAGAGAGCAGCAGGCCACTTTAACGCAGTTCATTCAGTCAGTCAACAGACGAGCTATGACTACGCTGTTGCTATGGTAACAGGATTTCCGCTTGCGTACGGGCTTGACCACGCCCACCAGGGGAGGGGGAGGTGGGAAGCTGGTTTAATGTCTCATTCAAGGAGTTTTTAATTGAGTGTTGTGTGTTGTAACCATGGTTACTGACTTTCAGGAAACAGCTGGAATGAGATTCTGATTCTGAAAGGTGGTAAAATGAAGTTCAAGAGCATGTCAGATGAGTTTGACATTAATGCCTCAGATCCACTATTACTTCTTGGAGGTGTTTTCATTTATGCTAATCAGACCTTTACTCAGGTTAAAGTTGTAGCCTGTCCAATAGGAAGCCTAAAACATTTACATTTAGACAATTTGTCCACCCATTTGTCCCATTTTGTCCCACTCCAACAATCTTCATGGAGAATGGCTCCATCTCCTGGCAGAGGGGCTGTATTTCTAATGATATGGTGGGGGCCTCATCATTTAAGAACATGAGAGTATTTACAAAACTGTACTTGAAGGGGTTGAAAGTTGAGTGACTTCAAACTGCAACCTTTTTTACTTAAAAAAGTGCTCCATTGCTATATTTATTTTACTATAAAAAAGTGCTCTATTGCTCTATATGTCATTGATAATAAATGATCAAAGGGATCATAGAAACGTGGCAAAGGATTTTTAGAAATTGATAATCGATCTATACACTGCAAAAACAGCCCTTCTAGAAAGAAGTAAAATATTCTCATATTCAATCAAATTATCTTGTATCAAGCAAAAAAATCTGCCAATGGGGTAAGCTTTTTTTGCTTGACAAGCAATTCTTAAAATAAGACCAAATTTCTTAGCTCCGAAAGACTAAAATGAGACTTTAAACTAGACAGAAAATCTTAAACTAATCCAAATTCTTCTAAAACAAGCAATGAAAAAAACACTAATTCAAGATTAAATTACTCAAAATTAGAATTTAAGTCTCTTTACTAATTTAAGAAATTACACCTTAATCTGGGATTGATAATGAGCATAAAAGTAGTTAAAATAAGACATAATTTCTTAAAACAGCATAACAAATATAAAAGTGATGTCTTAAATCAAGATACCACAACATTCTCAGTTTTTTTTTTTTTTTTATGGCTGGAGTGCCATGCAAGCCTTTTTTATTTTTATTATGAGAGAGACAGTGTGGAAAGGGGAGATAGAGGGGGAAGACATGCGCGAAGGAGATTGCCGGGGCGGGGGTCGAACCACTGATCTCCGCGTCGAGGCTGAGCCTCCGTACATGGGGCGGCTGCCTTATCCACTGCGCCACCGGCTGAGCCTCCGTACATGGGGGGCTGCCTCATCCACTGCGCCACCGACCGCCCCAGTTAATTTTTTTTATTAACTTTGCAATACAATTGCTCAATTCAACATCCAAAAAAAAAGGGCACTTCTGCATTCCAGATCCATCATAATCAAACAGATTGAAAAGCCAGTTTTGATTTGAACCTCACTATCAAAATAATAATACATCAGTTATTGTAGCAGCATAGCAACTAAACATCATGTTGCAGCTGGTTTGCAGCATAATATCCCATATGGCTTTCAATCTCACCAAGCAACTGTCCTGTAATGAAAATGAAAATATTAATAATAAAAACATTTGTCCTTGTTTCATGGCATTCTTGAATTGAGATGTTGTGCAAATGGTCTTACTCTTAAAATAAGGCAAATAATCTTGGTGCCCCGCTGGGTTTGATCGTAAAACATTTTTATTCTCTTTTTCTGGTTCATTCTAGCTCAAAATTAGCTGGAATATCTTATCAAGAAAAAGTAAGGCATACTTTCTTAAAATGAGATATTTTTTCTAATGCAAAACTTGCTTGACAAGATTAATATTCTTTTTGGACAAAAAATAAGACTTATTTTCTTGATACAAGGCTTTTTTTACTTTCTTGAAATTCCATTTTTGCAGTGTATTTCATGATTATAATAATAATAATAAAAGAGCACAGCATAAAAAAACAAATATTAAATAGTAGAAATGAATTGTTAAATAAACTTGTCTTCCTGTTTATTTGTTCTCCCTTTTTTGATCAGATATAAAAGCAGAACTGTTGCCCTTTTTTTGAGGTTTTTCACTTTTTCTTTCTACAGAGCAAAGAATAAAGAATCGTGAAGAATATGCTGCCTTACAACAGAAAAAATCTTCTTAAAATAAATGCTGACTTGTGTGCCTTCTCGTCACCACTTGTCTCTGAGAGTGCATTTGAGATCAGCCCATCAGTATTCCCAGGTATTTCCCATCATAAAAGAGATATCCAATGCATTATTCATACATCCACTCACATGCACTGACTTAATATTATACTGTCACTGTGTGCTTTTTGCTTTTTCTTTGTATGAGATTACAAACTGCATTTTGTTGCGCAACCCAGTGTTGCACAATGACAATGATGATAAACAAACCGTGTCACTGTAGCAGACCACAAACATAACAGGAACATGATCTGGTATAGAATGTGGACAGCATGAGAAAGCTTTGGGACGTGTAACAGAAACAGTCCAAAAAATCAAGTAACAGTTATACTTGCATATATTTAAGTAAAAGTATACATTTCACCTGCTTACAACCAGTAATCATGTTTATTGTTTCTCATGATGTCATTTCTGTAAGAGATCTACACTGTAACACTGGACATTTGCATTTCAGACAAACATTTCAAATCATTCTGAGAATTGGACTATTCTTCAGAAATATATTATATGAAACCTTTGGTTTAAATGAGTTTTGCAGAAAAGAAAATACTGAGAATCATAATAATAGTTATTAGATTAGACAATGTAAGAACATCATCGTGGTTGCAATCATGGCAGATGGATCATTTCTTGCACAAACATAACTTTACATTTACAACATAAACTGTTTTCACTACTGTCTGGCTCAAGGACAAAAAAAGTTGACAGTGATCAAATTTAAAAATTGTAAAATAAGAAAAAAGCTCTCCAGTCACGTCCACAGTGTCTTAGAGTCAAAAACACAACAAATGTACATTATTGAAGGACTTGAAGGGCTTTCTTTTCATGAAAATGTACATAACAACAATACAATCTCAATTATTACACCGGTTCTCAGAAATATGGCACAGTGTCATCATTATTTACAGATTTCTCCGAAACTACTTTGCTGGTGTGACACGTCCACCATGCACATCCTTACAATGTATATTTATTGTATTTTTTGTTAAAGGTTGAGTAGGTGATTCTATTCAGAAACAATTTCTGTTACATTATTTGAAATCTTCATAGCATACCGATAGCAATGAATACAATACATGTTCTGGAAAAAAAATGTAAAAATGTGTAAAAAATGCCATCTGTGGCCGTGGCAGGACTGTAAAAACCCTGTCCAATCAAAATAGCTGGGCCGGAGAAGATGATTGGACGGCCTGCCTGTCTGTCAATACTTACTTCCTCATTGCTCGCACTGGTTTGGCATTCTGGGGGAGTGGCTTTGAACAATAGCCTGAACGAAGGGGACGGGACTTTTCGGTTCGGCGATGCGTTCAACCTTTAAGTAAATTAAACATAACGGGAATGGAGTTTGACATTTGAGGAAACAAGCTTGTTCTTTTTTCTTGCAGACTTGAGAGAAAATACCACTCTTGTGTATTCAATAAGGATTCAGCCTACAGCTAGTTAGCTTAGCTTAGCATAAACACTGGATTTGGGGGAACAGCTCCACTGGCTTCATCTGATGCTACTTTGGTCCCTCTCTAAAACAGCAAATTGTGATTGTCCCTCAAAGTGTTGGGCTTATTCGTGACCTTAGAGGTGAGGGTAGGTTGATATCGAGACCTTTGGAGAGGTTAGCGGTCCACCCCGATTATTTACATGACGGAGGGGTTTCTGGACCTGATGCTCCCTGCGCTGTTGGTGGAGCCGTGCCTGTACGCCATCTGCACCCTCTTGCTGATGAGCCCGTGTCTGTTAAGAGCCGAGAGCAGCTGATCACGGAACTTCTCCCCGATGAAGGCGTACAGCACCGGATTCACCGCGCAATGCATGAAGGCCAACACCTGGGTCACGCTTAGCATGAACTCCACCTTGTAGCGAGTTTGACACGTCTCCTCGCCGAGCGATCCGCCTCGAATGAGCGAGTCGATCAGCACGGCGATG
This sequence comes from Eutrigla gurnardus, assembly GCF_963514095.1. Lineage (NCBI taxonomy): Eukaryota > Metazoa > Chordata > Actinopteri > Perciformes > Triglidae > Eutrigla > Eutrigla gurnardus. Next base: position 23,586,588 of record NC_139926.1, read on the forward strand.
TTGTAAGGTAGCCAGCACACGACGAACACCACCACCACCGCCAAGATGACGCGTATGGCCTTCTGCTTCTGTAGATTACGCGAGTGACACAGCGTCACCACGATCCAGCCGTAGCAGACCGCCATCACCGCCAGGGGCAGGAAGAAGCCCACCGTGTGGCGCATGATGCGCACGCCTACGCGCCATTGGTCGATGCTTTCGCCAGTTAGATTCTCGTGGCAAATGTTCCAGCCCAGGTCTTTAGCGGGCATGCTCTCCTTCTGGATCACCGCGGGCAAGGCCAGCACGCCGGCCACCAGCCACACCACACCGCACACTACCTTCACCAGCAGGTGGCGGGCGGGCAGGAATTGCGTGGCCCTCACGATGGAAAAATGGCGATCCACGCTGATGCACGCCAGCAGGAAGACGCCGCTGTACAGCGAGGCCTCCTGGAAGCCCGACAGCAGCTTGCACAGGAAGTTGCCGAAGATCCAGCCGGAATGAGCGTCGACGGCCCAGAAGGGGAGCGTGGAGCAGAAGAGCAGGTCCGCTATGGCCAGGTGCATCAGGTAGATGTCGGTGCTGCCTCGGCCTTTCTTCATGGAACACACCACGTAGACGACGACGCTGTTGCCGACCAGGCTGAGAACGCACACGACGATGAACGTGATCATCACGGCCAAGGTGTTCAGCACGCTCACTTCGCAGGGAGCAAACGTATCATTCTCGTACCCGAATGTAGAATTGAAGTAGTCTGCGAAGTTCAGTTCATTTTTTCTCAGCAGCTAAATGAGAACAAAATCAGATGGTTTGTACGGGCTGCAGTAAAAGCAGCGTTTAGTGCAGCAGCCCGAGCCCAGAGGAAGGCAACATTTCTGCGTGTCATAAGTGCACACGTTTGCATGTCATTTTAACACGTCACAGGGTTAACGTTGTGAAATGTCAACGGAACCACTTAGTTTTGGAAAAACATCATGGTTGCATAATTACAATAATTACAACAGAGAATAGAAAAATACAGTTAAAGCTCGTCTCGATACAGTAGGCCATTGGTGTCCAATCTCATCCAAGAAGGGCCGCTGTGGGTCCAGGTTTTTGTGTTAGCCCAGCACTACCTCACCTGACCCAACTCAGTTAATATGTTAAATCAGATGTCTGAGTGCTAAAACAAAGCACCCACACCGGCCCTTCTTTGATAAGATTGGGCACACCCAATCAAAAACCACAAGGGAACTGCTCTAAGTGAATGATTTATCATTTTGGAAAATGCACTAACTCTACTTTCTTGAGTTGAATGTGACTTTTGAGTCAGGCAGCTGTTTTCTAGTCGTGATAAGCTAAGCTAACCATGAAAGTGGTATCTTCTCATCTCAACACGTCATAAGAAAGTGATCAAGACTCACTTGAAAGATGTAAAACCTTTTTTATAACTTTGCATTTCATATAAGAAATGCTACTTCCTGACTGATGTATGAAAATTGCTTAATGCAGCTTTAATGGATTACAATTTGAGGAAAAAGTTGAATATTACAAAACAATTTAAAACCTCCAAACCAACCGCTAATGGCTTGAATTTAGATTAGCTTAATTGAATCATTTTAGACAACATAATAACATCACTTTATCCCAATGGCGTATATTCACCATACAATTATACTGAATGACAAATGATTTCTTAGGTCTTTTATAATTTGCTCATTTTTACTGCAAATGGAACACAAATTCAGAAAGTTTACCTGTTTTTCCGCGTCTTCTTCTTGATTGGTTAGAACCAAATACTTCAAAACACTAATGATCAGCAGCTGTAGCTTCATCCTCCCTTTCTTGTTGCACCCAGGTTAACAAGAATGAGACGAGGAGCGCTGAGTTTGCTTCGAGATGAGCTAGAAGTCCTTGTGTAAGCCGTGTGTTGCTTTCACTTAAAGGGAAGTAGGCAAGATATCATCGGTCTTTCAAAACCTTTCAAAACGTTTGATCCTGCAGATGTTGGACCTGACAGGATGTTATGTTGAACCTGCAGAACAAAGCTGATAATGCAACAGCAATTAAACTGGTGATCTGATGGTGTTTCTGCATTATTTCTTCAACTTCGATTGAACTTGTTTAAGTAAACTAAATTTAAGGTATCATTTCATCTTTAAAATATATAAGTGACCGTTGTAACCGTATAAATCTATATTGCAGATATCTGTAATTTAATTCTTCCTCATCTGCTTTTAGATCCACAACGTCATTCTTCCCAGGAAATATTATGTCTAGCAATTCATGTGTGTTGGACTTTTAATGTGAGATATCCACAATGGCATTTTTTGATATCCAGAAGAATATCAGATATCTATGATTCAATTGTTAAAACTGAAGTAAGCCAGCTTTTGGCATATTGTTACCTTTTTGGATATCCGATCATATGCAAAGGTACATATATGGATGTCTGTAATTGCTGTTTCTATTTAAAATTGCATTTTGGATTCCTGAAGTGTAGGTATCTGAAATGGGAGTTTTTCCGTTATTGCATATAACCAGAATTTTCATTTGAAATAATGCAATCGTGGACATCTGATATTGATTATGGTCATTGCGGACATCTGACTAGACAGATTTAAACTGTGGATATCTGCAATTTATGACATGTTAAAACCGCAGAGTACAGCACAGACACCACGTCCTCACTTGCAAACACCGCTTAGACATATTTGGTAAATAACATTTCTACAGAATATGTGAAATGTGCGTCAGTCTTGTTCCACAGAACTGCAAAAAAAAAGGGTAACAGTTTCAGAGACTTTGATCTCCGCTCAGGTACATTACTCCTCTACATCTTTATGTATAGCTAATAGTTAATGCTCATAATGCTCAGAATATCATATATTTTTCCTTTTAAAGGTTGATGAGAAAATAGCACAAACAGTGTTGGTGAACAAACTTTAACAAACTTTAACCCCTGTGTTTAACTGAAGAGCCGTATATTGACACCTTGAAACTGTCCTGAATACATATTTTAATTTAAAAAGAAAGAGGATTCTTAAATGTGTGAGCTGCAGTCAAAGTCTACCTATAGTGTATTTGTATTTTATTGTGTAGTGTATTTTGTTGTATCCACTTGTTTTGGGGACTACATATGGAAATTCGTTTTTTACTAAATCTGTGCACGCATCTTTTATTGTCTGAATAATCAATGTAATGTTGCACGTTGTCCCTTAACATGTAAACTTAATAAAAACAATGAGGGATTTTAACCTCACCTTCACTTTTAACATCGTGATGATTTCTTGAAACAGACTCATGTGTTGTGTTTGCATAATGATTTCTCTTATCTTACATATTCTCACATATGATTGTTTTAATAATCCTGCTGTTTTGCACTGTTTGTCCAGTGGAGGGCAGCAGCAGACTGGATTTATGTGTTCACTGCAGACATGCATAAAGTTGTCACATGAGGTATAATTATCTAGTCACGATGAGTGACAATCTCGTTTTATACTCGGCCAAAGAGGACTCTGGAGTTCATATTAAACTGTGATGAGATCACTGCCTTGCCCGTGCTTGTCTTGTTTATCTGTTCACATCGTCACTGTGATTAATCACAGAAAACAGAGCAATGTTGCCACAGATAAAAGTCACCTCTGCGATGCCTAACCCTGGACCCCAATTTAAGGGAGTGCAAAACGAAATTACTGAACAATCAAAATATAAGTAAAGCCAATACTATTAGAAACAATTTGCAACAAATATAAATGAATGTAATGAAGATGGAAAAAACAAAAAATAAATGTACAAATACTTCAAAATGATATCATGTCTCTAAAAACATATAGTAAAAATAGTGGGAGAAAATCCCAAAGCCTGGAGAAGATTTTATTAGATTAAATTATCATAATTCTAGCAGGCTTTACCTCTGCAGTACAGTTTTGACATATGAGACAGCCTGAATATTCATATTTGATAGTTTGTGCCATCTTATAGCACTATGAATGACAAACATTCTGTTTGTTTCACTGACGAGAGTGGAAAAAAACGAGAGCCAATTAACTCCTGCTACCTAAATGCACTTATTAGGTCTTTGTTGTGCATATGTTTTAACACATGCCTGAAACAAAATGCTGATTCACCAAATGTTTATCTCTTCAGAATCGCTCATCTACCGAAACAAGACACAGAAATGTTTACGCACAAATGAAAAAGCTTTGGAAACACTGTTTTAGAAGATTTAAGATGGAAGCACTGCAGCTCAGTGTACCTAATTAGGGCATGCAGCTCATAATACACCTACTTGGAACAACCAGCTACTTAAATACACTCATTGGACAGCAATGGCCTCGTTGTGACCATTTAAGCCTCATATATTTACAGAAAGATATGCATTTTGGCCGACCCTTCTGTAGAACTCAGAAAAGATCTCCAGCTGGACGAGAGAGCAGGAATGTCGTCCAGTTATCACGAAGGCAACTCCCACCACAGATGTTGAACTGAGCTTTGCTGACGTCTCCAACACAAGTCTGCCTCACTGCTGAATCCTGCTGACCCCTCACCCTCCTACCTGCTCTCGGCGTTAACTGAAAGGAAATGTTTCCAAATATAACTCTGCCACGTCCATTTAAAGACTGTTGGCTTTTTTCCATCTGTCGGCCCACATGCTCCCCTAATCAGCGGGTCGCAGCCTGAATGACTGGGCAGAGGTCAAATGTCAATCCTTCTCTGTCGGGCCTTTCCATGTGTATAAGCAGTATTTGAAAAGTTGTGAAATTAGACGACCAAGAAACCAAATCAAAATTAATCTGGATTAATTATGGAGGAAGTAACATAAATCCTTTACTGATTGTATCTGCGGAAGTCCCGCCCCTTCCTGTGTGCCCATGGGATGTTATTTCGGAAAAAACATGTACGGTAGTCGACCGTGATGTCATCACCCTAACAACAGGTCTTGCTTGTTCTATTGCTTCAAGGATGATAAACAGAGTCGCTAAGCAAAACACATCAGGTAAGAAAACAATACATTTGTGATGGAACGTAGCTAAGTTAGCTAGCTAGCGGGCTAAGCTAACGGCTGTGTTGGTGAGAGATGTGGTTCACTGAGTGGTTTCACACAAAACTATTATACTATGACAAACCTAACACAAAAAACTCTTTCAAATCACCTTTACTTGTTTTTGCTGCCCCCAAGTGGCCATAAAAATGATGAAGCTAATTACTAATAGTTGTTGGGCATTTCAAATGTCAGTTCTGATTTTGTCATGCATGTAATAGTGGCTTCAGATGGCCTTTTAAATCCTGAATGACTTCAAATCAGTTCACTGTTCACTAGAAGGAGTTTAACGTCTTAATTAGCCGACATTGAAAACAGCTGTCTGGGTCAAAAATGGGAGCAGTGCCCTTATTATATTAATAAGTGAAGAGAAAAAATAATAGTAGTTAATACGTTCAGGATTGAAGTGATATTGCTTTGTCTAATTCATAAATTCATGTTTTCCGTGCAGGACGATCATTATTCTATAGCGATGCTCAGATGAAACTCCTTATGGAGCTGCTGTGGATTCTGAAGCGTAGCAGGTGCATGTTTTCTGTTTTTCCAAGAATATCAGGTGCCACCCTTCAGACCGCGTGGCAGCTCTTACAAAATCCCCTTTACCTCAAGCATCCAATCACGTCTCCTCTTGGACTCTCCTGTTGTTTTAACGCTTCAATCCAGCGCACTGACCGGCCTATTTGCCTGGTGAGCTTGTCAGCTTGAGACGGGACCACCCAGATGTTTGCTCTTGTTTTTTGTCTGCTCTGCGAGTGGAGATTAGCCTGTGGACACACCACTGAGAGGTCCGGTCTATTTCAATGGGTGTCGAGTTGGCTAAGACAACAGTAGCTGGTTTACACTCCTGGTTGTCACTATTATTGTCAGTGACATGTTTGGCTGACATTTCTAATGCAGGCCAGTAGCTTTGTTTTAGGAATTCAGCATCGGCCCTTTTGAGACGTCATTGCAGGGTAAGCACAGGTGTAATAAACATCATGAACTATGGCCCTGTTCCATTTAGTCCCTGGTGTTGTGCATGCTGGCCGACTGGAATGACTGGGACACACAATATAACTGCAGTGAAAAGGCCCTGTTGCCATCAAACATCCTGTCTTCTTTTATTTCCTCATATTTCTTATCTGACATTGAAGCGCAGCTAAAAAAGAAGTCTTTCCAAACATGTTTTATAGCTTATGAACTATCATTTTTTAACAGCTACACAGCACTTTTTTTTAGGACATTTACAAGGACATTTTCATAAGTTACCTCTGGATCCTTGAAAATGTAAAAGCTGACTCCATTAAAGTCAGTCACAGCCCTCTTTCTCTTCTTTTTGTTTTGATTTATTGAACCAGTGATACAGAAACAGAGGCCCGTCATGATTGGAAAGCTGTTTTTGTTATTCTCCGTTAAAAATGTGTCCTCCTAGTGATATCAGTTTGGATCAACTTCTTGTGAAAAGTTTGTTGCACATGACTCGTATGTTCACATTTCTTGGGATTCAAAGGTTAAAAAAAGTTGTACTAAGACAGACCTGGCCCAGTTTAACATCAAGAAAAAAACAAATCCAATAATGAGTATGGTGTCCTACTCATCCTCTCAGTTGGAGGTGAACAAAGTTTATAAAGGAAGCAGCTGGTGCCAGAGAGGCGGCCATTAAACGCACGACACTCAATGAAGTCAGTGAAGCGCAGAAGAGTACGTAAAAGATGAAAGTCATGCGGACGATAAAAAGAACCGCTGAGTTTATCTGAAGTTAAAAAAAAAAGATCCATCTTTTTTGACCAAATTTGCTGAATCATACACAAGGCAAGCAGATACCAAAAGGCAGACTCACAGTGAGTCAGCATCTTGGCTTTTAGAAAACGTCTATTTGGGATGACTCTGTTACTTATGTCCTCTCTGTTCAGGGTCTTTTTTTTTATCTCCCTTCAACAAGTATCTAGCTATGTTTCTCTGTTTAAGTATGCATATAGTCATATATTGAGTTTGGAGGCAGCTTAGGACCAAGTTTAGAAGGCTGTATAATCATGTCGAACTACGTGGACTGAGGATGTGGTTTCATATGATGACATCATCATGCTCTTATTTTAGAATCCCAAACCCTTTGCCCTCGAATGGAAGTCGTCTACCGGCCTCCACATAAGGAGTCAGAGGCTTTGGGTTGGATTACCAGGTATATATTACGCTCAGCGTGATCCACAACAACCCGAAACCGCAGTTCACGTCCCCAAAAACCAAGTCTTTATCAAGGTCAACCGCTGGGCCGTTTAGGATATTTTCAAGCGTTCGAGTCAAGCTTAAAATAACAGGCCTGTTCTCTCGCAGAGGATAGAGGAGCCATGCAATTTTATGCCAACCCACACACTAGCGGTGTGTGTGTGTGTATTTTGCCTGAAACAGAAGGAAGTCTGTGTTTTTAAGTGGCCGCGAAAGGTTTAAGCTATCTGACTTTCTCAGACAGTAACCATTTAGTACGCTGCATTTCTCCCAAAAATACACTTTTAAAATATGGGTTTTGTGCAAACCCAAAGATGCTTCATGAACGGTCCCAAATTCTTCTTTTTTTCTCCACTGTTACACAAGAAACTCCATTTGGACTTTGTACAGAGTTGGAATGAAGTGACTGTACCCTTTGCCTTTCAAACTAGCCAATATCAGGTTCTGTAAACAATAGCTAAATGTTTTTTTTTTCTTCTCACTTCAGCAGGTAACCTAAAAGGTATTCCTGAAGTGTCAGGTGACAGGAAGACAGCTGTACCTCCCACATGCCCCTAACCAAACTCATAAAATACAACAAAAAACAAGCAAGGGTGGAGCTTGAAGGGAGGAGTGTCAAGTGTTTGAAAAAGGTTTGGTCTGAAAGCTTTTTTCTTTTGACCAGTTTGAGTTTGTAATTGATCCTAAGAATCCCATAAAGGCAGGAGGGGCGATGCGTAGACGTCGACAACTAGCTGAGCGTGAACATCAACCTGACAGTCACAACGAATGTTTGATTTCTCAACAAGCTGACAATCTTCTGTTTGCCTGTGGCCAAATTATGTAATATTGTGATATCTGACAGAGCATCAAACCCTGTGGTTGGCTTCTTTTTGTTTTTTGTTTTTTTGGCTCCCGTGAGAAATGTGTATGACGAACAGGTTCACAACAAATGAATCACATAAGGCAACGGTCCAATGTGCCAGAGGACTCAGAGAAAGGAAAAAAAAGGCCTGTTTGTCAAAGGCCACAATGCATTCAGTGACCTGGAACTGTATTCTTCTTCATCCAGTGGAACCAGTTCAATGCCCCACTCCTTCATAAAAACAAACATTGACCTATTACAGCAAAAACATGCAGGACTTCCAGTGCGTGCTATTTGCACGGCGTGATACGACAGGATAGAGCGTGCATTCACCGTTGGATTACGACAGGCTCTCTGTGAATGTTCAGCATTTGTCGACGTTACAACGGCAATTAATTCGCAATGCTCATGTGCTTCATGGCTTTGCACGGGATACCTGTTTAACGAGAGGCTGCTGATGTCGTATCGTCACCTCTAGATTGTTGTGGCTGTCTAACACCAAAATCTTTGTCCCTCTACAATAGGTCATTGGGTACAACGCTGCAAAATTGGAGACATAACCCTGCCTTTCCCTCGCACGCCCAACATGCATGTGCACATTCAAACTCCTCACCCCAGAAAACAGAAAAAAAACAGCTTGTGGCTTCTGGCTTCTGGCTTTTCTTGTGCAACTTGAGAGTTCATGTCGTGTTGCTGAATCCAGTCTTTGGTTAGACTTGGTTCACTTAAGTGCTTTGCATTATAGTGCCCACCGATAGAAGACAATGCCATTGTGGGATGCTGTTTGTTCTAGCAAGTGGCAGAAAACCAAACCAGAAAGAATGAGAGCTCAACATGAGAGGTTGTTTTTTCAGGTTTTAAACCGCAGACATGGATGAAGCAATGTGGGGATCAGATAATAAGCCAGGAAGAAAAAACCTCCCTGTATGTAGCCATCAGGTGAGTTATTTTAACCCAATTCTTTTTCATAACCTTACCCCTTCTGGGTCTGGGGCTATTTTGGCTGTTTTTGTATAGACGTAACGATGACTACGTCCACTTCTTCTATACGGTTTGTATCGTTAAATGTGAAGAAGTAGTGGATAGTCGTCGTGGGTCTGTGGAAGGAACAGGTCTGAGTCTTACACTTTTAAACCCTGCAGCTGTTTTGTGGCGTCACTGGGAAGGAAAAAAAAACAGTGGAAACTTCCTAAATTCTTTTTGAGGAAGACACAACTGTTGCTATAAATCTGCCAGTGTGTTTTTATTAACAACCGCCGACACCCCGTTCTTTGTTAGACACGAGTGAAAATTCACCCCGCAGATAAATAGATTGAATTAATTTACAAAGCATCGACTCACTGTGTTTGTCAGTTGGTGAGACGCGGGTTTGTCGTCTCTTGATCTCCAGACACTCCCTTGGTTGGCGGCCTGAAGTGACGTAGCATTTCAGATTTGTTCTGACGTAGTCGCAGTTCAGCCCAAAGAGCGTCATTACTAATTTGATCAGAAGTCAAACACCATCAAACTAAATCTGATACATTTACTTTAAGACAATAATTTCAATGAATGGAAAATCTACACACTAGACAAAATGTTTGCCCTCGTTTATGACTATATTCAAGGGTGTGGCAATGACAAATCACATTTGGCCAATACTTTTTTCAAATGCTCCCTGATAATTAAAGATTTTAAAGTTTAAATAATACTTTCCACTAGACTTCCAGGCACCGCAGGCTTATAATATAAGCCTTTAATGTCACACACCACATGCCATTCTATAAAAATAAATCTCATAGAAAAGCTAAAGACCCAGATGTTTTCTTTCCAACCGTTTTGACCTCACTGAATTGCCTCCGACCTCGAACTTGTAAAGCTACTTAAGCAGACCACCAGCTGAAACGTTGAGGCAGCTGGAGAATTCATGCTAAATGCTAAATTAGAAAACAGAACACTGCTTAGCTGTTGTCAGACTTAACTGGGGTGCTGGAGCCATAGACTTGCATTAAAAAAAGCATCCATACACTTAAATCTGTGCAAAAACACTGTCAATCAGGTGAATATGTGTGGCTAAACATCAAGATAATTGTAGTGCTGTCTGTGAAGGACTACAAGTTAAAGGCACAGTGTCTATAATATAGAGGCAGTAAGGAATCGATACAGAAAAATGGGATATGAAACAATATAGATACATGCGATGTCAACACAAAGTCAAAATCCTCATTGAGACCCGGTTGGTTGTCTTACTCCTAAGGAATGGATCCAAAATGGTTTAATTCACAGCCTTGATGCAGTAGAGCACAGCTATACTGGAGTAACATCTTACCTTAGCAAAGAGTGAAGTCGCTCTCCCTCTGTGTGTGTTGTTATCCGAGCTTCTGATCTGTTTACGTGAATCTGCGCACCACTGGCGAGCCTAATCGCCGCTAATCCATCCGGACCAATGGAATCGCCAAGGACTACACTGTTAGCTCTGTCGACAACGTTGCTGTTGTTTGCACTGTTCGTACCGTTAGCACCGTTAGCTGCTAGCCCGGACACTGTATCTGCTGATACTGGATCATAGATGAGTTCTGTAGCTTACCCAGGAGAGACCGCAGGTACGTTGAGGATCTTTTTCAGAAGCTCTCTGTAAAACAGAAAAATGGAAATTAAAAACAGAAATTCACACCGGATCATTAATTATTACAAACAACACAAATACATGAGAGTAACATCGACAAAAGTCTAACATTGAGCAAAACTAGCAGATTTGGGTTAAATAAAGGTTAAGTATTTAAAGCAAATATCACTGAGGTCCGCATTGTACAAGCAGGGCGTCGCACACATAAAAACGCTGACCTGTCAGATAAATTACATCACAGGAAAGTCCACTTTGACTGAGTTCCACCAACAACGGCATGTAACATGTAGCAATAGATCATTTTTCCGATGGCTCATGGAAAATCAGAATTGCTGTTTCCACTTCATTATTTGTTTGGCGTTGAAGTAACATATTGTTGGTAACTGTCCCAAAGTTCCTATCTCAAGCTGAAAGAAGGCAAAACATAGGAAGCAGTGTTCCAGACTTTTCATTCAGTATTTTATTTGATCATGTTAAATGTCGCTCTGGTTTCCTCCAGCGAGGCCATAAAATGTCTGCAAGGTGAGTTTTTAAAAGAGCTTGGGGGAAAGTCAGGAGCGTTTTTACATCCCCTTTACACAATGGGCTCACAACAGGCTATCAATGCTGCAAATAAACCCTTTGTCAATGTCAATGTCGCCTTGCCCTTGCTTGCAAGTCAGTTTTTACCCAAGATACCTTACTAAGAGCTTGGTTTTCATCTAATCTGCAAACTATTTTTGCTTCACAAAATAAACCCTACAAACAAGCTTTTTCTTCAGCTTTCAATCACATCTATACACTTCCCAAGGTTAAAGACTTTCATGCTTGTGTCGAAGCTAGGAGAAGAAGCCTTACCTCAGGAAGTCAAGTTAATGGGTATTCACTTGCAAACGCATTTAAATGCCCTAATTTGTGAGGATCTTGCTCTCAATGGAATGATGACATTTGCATAGGAGTGCCCTCTTTGCACCCTGTTGTCTTATTTCCACGTATAAAGGAACAACAGGGTGATGGTGGAGAGCTACCAGAACAATCATGACACTAGTGTGAAATGTAACAGTCCGAATAGTATTCAAATTCTTATTTTGAATCTTTCGTTACGCTGCCAAAGATGATCAAATCCTCCGACGGTTTTTAGAAAAAACAAGCGTCGCGCCCAAACTGTAGCTTTGAAATTGGAGTCGTGATTTTTTCCAGCGGAGAGTCATTGTGACCATGACGGAGAGCGGGTGCCCCATCCAGCCCACCAACTCCCACAAGTCCAACTTTGAACCGGCGCATTAACCGTGGTGTAACAAGAAGCTGTGAGACCCGAAAACCTCTCTTTTCATGACATCAGCCCTCAGATATGAGAGGGGCAGGGCCTGATGGAGTAAACACATGTGCAAGACAGGAACCGTGTCTAAGCTGGCGATGTGAAGAGTGGGGTGAAAACACCAACTCGTGTTTTGAAACTCAATACCTCAGTCCGTCAAGGAAGAAGTTACTTAATGTGCGGGATCATTGGATGAAAAAATATTCAGATCCTGATATACAAGACGATTAATTACTTAAATAACTAAATATGGATTTGACTCTAAAGTGAAAGCCTTCACTCATGATTCCAAACACAAATCATCCTTTCCCTTGCAGTCTCTGTCGCTTTGATGGATCCTTTCTGTCGCTTTGATGGATCATCTCATTTTCCTGTTATCCAGAGGAGAAGTGCTGGGCGCCCTGAGTCAGTGGTGATCTTAGCAGTTTTGCTCAGCCCATAATTCCTCTCCTGTCCAACTTCACTCGAAAGACTTGGCGATATGGCTGCCAAGTCCTCTACGCATTTATGACTTTTTTGGCGCAGTGTGCTGACATCACAGGAGGAGTACGTTTATAACATAAAGGCCGGGGCGCTTTAATGGTCTGAATTAATGGCAATTACTTTTTATAGTTTGCCATTCGTTTGAGCCTTCGACAAGCTCAAAAGATGATTTTCTGGAGGACAGAAAATGCGGCGTAAAGAGTTTTTTTTTTTCTTACAGAGTGGGTTTTTGACAAGACACAAGATTGGGTGTCACTGGAAGTGGAAAAGAGGGAGACAAGCTTGCGGAGAGTACAAAGTTATTAAACCTCCAAACCAGATGTGGGCAGCTGGAGAGTTGAGTTACACATGGAGTCTGTTAAAGGAAAGTATCCACATGCAAACACACACAAGAGATTGCAAAATGTGTAGGAGTCTGTGCTCCTATACAGTCATGGTGTAAAACGGGCTTTCTCCCTCAAGTGCTTCAGGAAAAACGATTTAGTAAGAAGTGAGTTGGACATTACTAAGCGGGCAGCGGCAGAACTGGGAGGCTGAAAACCAACATGACTCATTAAATTCATGCATCAACTTTTCTCATTCATTTACCAAAATCCGTGTAAAACAAGTCACAGAGAAAGTTTTATGGGTGTGTAGACTGCAAACTGTTGTTAGTTGGAGGGCGGGGGGCGCAGAAGAGGCCATCCTCAATAACCACATTTCCTGTGCCTTGAAGTGGGTCCTTTTCCTCTTTAAAGGACTGCCTTTCCTCTCCAGCCTGGAACACATTTGCTCCGAGGAATCAAAGATTTCACACTTATATCCAACTGTGAAACTCTGTTGTTATATCTTAATATAACACTGTGAGGATCTTACTGAGGGTTTAGGAGAGCTGAACACTCTTAGGCCTTTTTGATCATTTTGGGTAAAGGAAATTAAATAACTCGGAGAGACCAACGTGTAGTGGTGTATGTAAACCAAGTCAAGTACAGTACAGCGTGTATGTTTTTGCGTTTTAACATTGCGTCAATGACGTAAAACAATCACGGGGCTGCGCTGGTGGGGGAGGTGTTGCTTCAGATGCCGGTGGGATCCAGTAAGTCCAGTTGCATGACTTCTCAGATAGGTTTTTAAATGATCATGTCAGCAATTTTGGGGGTTTTGTTTGGTTGCGAAAGGATGATTTAGAAATAAAACATCAATATGTCACAAGGAAATCTAGTAAGATGACATTCAAATGAATGAGGCTGCAGGGTTTGGGTTTTTTGGGGGGGTTGGTCTGAATGCAGCTTTAGAGTTGGAGGACCAACAAACAAACAAATTATTCTCTTTAAAAATGCCTTCTAAAAATGTGGCTTCAGCAGCCAGATATGGCCCAAATACATGATATTTAAAGTTAGTTATTTAAAATACTCTTTTTTGGGTTGCCATCAAATGCAGCGATGGAACATTGTCTGGGGGATTGAAAATCTGAAAAATACCCACTAATTACACCAGCTGTTTATCTCACCGTGCCAGACTCCTAATATTCACATAACAGATGCATTTTATTTTGACGATTTTCTGGAATTTCAGTTCAAATTTTCGCTCTGTTTAGATTGAACCCTGGATTTAGACTGTGAACCTTAAACTGGTGCAACCAGTGAATTTTAGACTAAGACTGAATCAAAAGACTCTAATCAAGATACAAATGCCAGTAAAGGAGTGGTGGCAAATCTGCAAAAAAAAAACTTAAACACAATTGAGCTGTAAGGAACCGAACTTGCCTCTCACATTAACACACAAAGCTCAGCCACCTGTTTAGTTAAGAAGCTGTTGATTCAGGACAGAAGACCCGTGACAGATAATCATCTCCGAGTCCCGCCATCGCTACACCCAGCCCCCGATACCCTCACCACCACCGCAACCACCACCATCTGCTACGGGGGTAGGGCCGTCTGTTTCCATGGTAACTCTGTACCCCTCCTCCCTATAAGCACTGAAGCTTCTTTTGTGTGTCCCGCGCAAGTGCAGTCTTTCCCAACTGTACCCCGTCCACGCTTCCGAGGGGTGCTCACGCTGTTGACTGGGTTTCACATCCGGATCGGACTTGTACGTTTAACCTACGGTAGGATTGTTGATCTTACAGTCAAACAATGATTGTATCGGAGGGAATTACTGCACCAGAATCAGACGAAAAAGAAGAAACGTCACTGTGAAGAACATCAGTCCCCCTCCCCCATGCGGGACAAGGTGACCTTAAGCCCCTTTTACCCCCTGCTTAGTCACCCTGTCCCCCTCTTCGGACCGTCCCAGGCGGGACTAGGAAGGAAGAGCAAGCAGTAAACCAGCAAGGAAGGAGCAGTAAACCAGACACTGCATTGAAGAAAGACTTCACCCCTTCACTGACCACGTTGACATGGACAAAAATGTCCTTATTCCGAAAAAGACCACATTCCTACGAAGCTGCCTACATGGCTCATATTCCACTTGTATCCCGGTTTACATGCAGTTGTGCATCTTCTCAATAGCAAATTGTTAGTTGTCTTTATCCTTTTTCTTACCAGCATCATCAAAAATAACAGGAGCACCTTCTGCCATTTTGCTACTTTGCGCCAAAATTCGTTTTTTTCCTCTTGCCACAAAGCTATTATTCTAGCAACAACATGCAACAAATAAAACTTGAAAAACACATATCAATAAGGGACCCATTATCTTGCATTTTGGGGTCGCATCACTTAATCTAATACAATATTATTTATGTTATCTTCACTTTGAAATGGAGCTCCTCAAATCGTTTCAGTACACGAAGACTGAAGGTATTTGGAACTCACTTCTGCATAAAGAAACGTTTGCTATAATTTGTGCTGCTCTTTGTGTAAAATACAGTCTTCCAAAATGAGCTTATTTTTCATTCAAATAACAATTTGCGGCCGCAGTAATTATATTGGTTTCCCTTGGCATGCCTGCCACTAACACCTCTGGCTAAAGCTGTGATGCATATGGGTCTATAGGCGTGATATACAGCACCTCCGCATACAGAATGATGGATATTTGAGCCCTGTAAAATTGCCCATACTGTTTTATTCTATTATGATCTATCACTGACAGCCAGGCCAATCTTTCTGTATGTGTTATGATGTGTGGTTAGATTAAACGGACTCATTCTGATCTGAGGCAGAACCTTATTAGGCACTAGTTGGGATACACCGAGTGAAACAGCACACAGATGGAAAACATTAGTCTTGCTGGCAGGAAACTCAACTTCCCTGTTGTACTGTGAATTAAAATGTGGGATAAGTTTACTGCTGAACTTAATTATTCAGTGTCCAGTGAAGAATAGCTGCAGGTGCAGGTAGATGTGTATAAAAAAAAAAAGGAATTCCAAAGAATAACAGAATAGCCACGCGGAGCGGATAAATGAAAAACTATTTCACAACTGCCAGTCAGGGCTGTCGGCTTGGACGGTTGCCATGGTAAAATTGTGCTAATGCCATATAATGAAATGAGTCGCGCCCCTTGTGCATTTTTCCCCGGGTGTGTTGGCACGACGACTGCCTCAAGAATGCGAGTTAAAAAGGATTAAAGCCAGCGAGAGAGCGCGGCGTGGTTTTTCTGCTAGCTCCAACATCCTGACGTGACGGTCGATGAGCGTTTGTCTGCAAAGATGGTGTTAATACGGAGAGAAGGGGGGGGGGGGGGCTTCCCAGTCATGGAACACAGTGATGAACAAAAGGCCGATTTATTTTTACCATTTCAGTTCCTTCTGCCGGCAAAAGAGCTGACGACAACTGTCTTAAGGACATTGTGACGATCCTAGAACTTGCATGTTCAAGCATAATAGTTGTACGTTCTCCCATCAAAAGTGTGTGTGAGTGTGTGTGTGTCTTTGGCAGGAAGTCAAACGCCACAGGAGGATGATTCACGGCCGTGGTCGGGGTTCAGAAGCAAACGAGAGGGCATGTCTCGATGCTAAGACCTTTCACCTCCAAGGAAATGTTGCAACATCATATCTGTGACGTTGAAGAACAGTCATGTAACTCTTGTTTTTTTCTTCTGGGTGCTAAAACAAGACAAAAACAAAGAGTCGTGTTAGAGGGGTGTTGAGTAAAGGGGTAGGGTTAGCAAAGGCAAGTAGGGTTGGACCGTCTGTATCCACGCTGATGCGGATGAGTCATAAAACACTATTTATGTTTTGAAAAACCTTGACACTCACATTGAATCACCACAACCATGGCACGATGTTGAAGTCTCCACTATTGGTTCATCCCATCGGAGCGGACCGTACGTCACACATCAACCGCCAGGTTTCCCAACAACGCTCAAGAGCAGTCTGGGAGGGCGTTTGCGCAAAAAAAGGATCTGCTTTTGATTCTGTCGACTTGTTGTGTGGATGGGAGCTTTATTTTAATCCATCCTAACTTCAAGGTGCGTCGCTACGCATCCGTCACGCCAACGGGAAACGGCGCCCACACCAGTTCACGAAAGGAGCATGTCCTGAAAATGACACCGGGCGGCTCCGACCACGCCGTGAAGCAACACCTCACAGTAGAGGAAGTGAAAAACAACCCAGGGTTCAAGAGGCTATTACAGTCCACTAACATTGTTCTGCATAAGTGGACAGACTGATCGTATCCCAACATACTGCAGATTATTACACGTCTAAATGCATTCAGTTAGCAACAAGAAAAACTAGCGAACTTCAGCTCCTGCTCTGAAGGAGCCCACGAGGGCGCAGCCTCCCAGATTATGTCTCTCTGTCATTGGACTGCGGTTTACCAGGCCACCCCACATTACACCCTATGAATAAAAGCATGCTTGTGGTTCACAATGGAGCTTCGCTGCTCCCCGAGAAAGAGGGGGGAGGGCATGGCATTCCTCCACTGACCTCCTGTTTGCAGCCGATATTAAACAATATCTCGCTGCTCCTAATGTGCTTTCACCGGCGGCGGCCAAGAGGAGACGGCGGTCCAACAGGCGGTGTGTAGCAGATCTGCTTCGTCTGCTGTTTTTCTGTTTTGCTCGGAGGTGGGTAAGCGATGAAGACTGGCATTTCATGGGGAATCGGGGAGGAGGGGGTGCAAAGCAGTGTGATCATTCAGTTTGAGCGATTACCTCGAGGGGACGAATGGCGACTGGATGCCGTGCACATATCTCATTCAGGTCACTTCTCCTGGGGGGGAAAATGCAGTGTAAGCCTGCTGGAAACTGCTTAAAGAACCCCCCATTTTTTTGTTGTTGATTGAGCGTCAAGGCTAGCACCACGCTGCAGATGGTAGACTTCTTTTTCCCCTCTCTGAATAGCGAGTTCACACGTACACTGCTGAGTTAGGGGTGACCATTCACTTTGTGATTCACGACGCTGCTGCTGCTGGTCCAGACCCCCTTAAAAGGGTCCTTATGTGGAGCATAAATCCTGGACTTAACATAGCATGAACGCTGCTTTGTCTTAATGAGCATTATTAAGTGTAGGATGTAGTTTCAGAGAGATGCTAAGGAGGAGGGGGTGGTTGGGGCTGAGGAAACGCACGTGCCGCCCTCGCCGAAGTGCACTTGAGGAAGGGGCCTCGCGATAGCAACAACTTCCGAAACATCTGCCTCGGAGAGGGGGGGTCGTGGCCTATCTGTGTCGCTCCAACCGACACCACGCAATCTCTTGCTGCCATCTTTACCTGCTGCTCTGAGCGATCATGCAGATAACCCATTTTTGCAGGTTCTAACATGAAGCACCAGCATTCTTATATCTCAGCTGGGAAACATTAAAAGTACTTTGCATTGTTGTAGAAAAGCACAGTGAGTTTCCAGCGGCTTTGTCTATTTATATGTTGTTTTTGTTGTTGAGGGATTGTGGCTCTTGGAGGGGAGGGGGGGGGGGGGGGTTCTCTCTAGTCTCCAAATCCAGGGTAAAGTTGGGGAAGGAAGACGAAGCAAAGATTGCATCAGGAATGCTGGCAGTTGATCGTTTTCCTCCACTCTGCGCAGACAAGGAGGGGGGGGTGGGGGGGTGCCCGGCTGAAACGGGGAGGAGAAACGAGGGGAGGAGGAGGAGGAGGGGGAGGATTTGGGAATATTCTTTGTCCTCGCCCCGCAGTGGGCTTCAACGCAGCCGGAGAAGAAGGACACAACCACGGGCTCCTCGCGGAAAAAACACAGGCGAGCTGGATGGCTTGATACCCGAGCTGGAGGGCTTTCCTTAACAAAGACGAGACGGAGGAAAACAAACCAGAGGAGGCGAGAGCAAGAGAGGACCCCCCTAAAAACAAAAAATCACAACTGAGGTGAGAAACGCGCAAAGAAATCGCGGTAACGCAAACGCGGCAACGTCGCGTGTGTTTTTTGGTGCTTCGCCTCAAACGAGATGTTTGAACTTTTGTGAAGATGTTCTCCGAGGCTGCGGGGTTGATTTAGGGACCGTTTTATAACCTTTATACCTTTCTTTACAAACCGTATTGTTCACACACTTACTTAAGTTAACGCGCGCGCGGCTGTGCGGGACGCGAATTAGTCGCGTCGTGTGGGATTGTTCGTGATTTGCGTGACGGTGGCGCAGCGGCGTCGTGGCACCACGAGTGGAATTCTGCTGGTATGCAGAAAATGAGGTTTTTTTTATAAAGTATTATTTATTTTAATGCGTCTGTCTTCTGGTTCTGTGATGGAGGAACGCGCAGGGATCCGCGTCCCCCCCCCCCTCCTCCTCCTCCCCCTCCCACGCGTCTACGAAATCTGATGAATAAGAAGGTATTTCCAACTTAACGATCACCGACTCGGTCTAAACGCGGTGTTGGTGACGTGAAACGGTCATTAATCGTCACACATTTCGGGGCTGTGGAAGCATGTGCAGCTGTGACGTTGTCCAGTTAGCCACGCGGAGGATTTCGTCTTCTTCTCGCGTGCGCTATGCAAATTAGATTAATTTATTTCCTCATAATACATCATAGTGTTTGAATGTGAACTGCCTTACTGGACCTACGTCGTATTTATATATTTTTTTGTTTGACTCCAAATGCAGAGTTGTGCCAGAATGATGTGGTTTTATGGGGATTATGATGAAATAGTCTTTTTCCTAGTGTCACCATCATGATTCAGTGGAAGTCACTCCCCAGATTGACTCACATTCTGGGCATTTTTTCCCTTCTTCTTCTGGTCTTTTCCTCCCTGAGCCCAGGGCCTCCTAGCTGCAGGGCTTTGGGAAAAGGGAGGGATAACATCCATAACCCTCCTCCCAGATGTTAGAGCCACAAAAGCCCCTCTGTTCTGCAGCGTTGAGGCTCCTCTGCTTCACTTTCCTCCACAGCGTATTTAGAAACAGACTGTTTTTCTTCTGAAGTGCTGCAGACGTGACCAATCGACATGTGACGTAGTGGAACAGCTTATCATAAAACATCTTTTTTTTTAAATGGCTGATAGACACGTTCTAGCACCTTTTTGTGGGAGAACCCAAGACTCAAGATATTAACATTAAAGTATCCTATATTTTTGTGGCTTATATACGATTATCCCAATAATGGAAATTCATCACAATCGATAATCCTTCAGTGTTTTTTCCTCCCGGTGCATTAAAATCTTATATCATCCCAAAATTCAAATGTTTGAGGTCGTACGTACATCGATCCCCATCAGACTACATCAACGATGCTCGGTGGTGTGAAATCATAAATTAACAAATACCAATATTAAAAACAGGGATCGGTCAGGCTCTAGTTGCCAAATCCTCTGAAATGGATGAGATGCCGCTAAAGTAACATGTTGTGTCGTGCCGTGACTTGGATGCTCTGAGACCAAACACCCAAATCCTGCTGGTTCTGTGAGTCAGCCATTGAAGAAATAACGAGCGTAGCTAAGTGTATTCTCGATACACAACAGGCCCAAAGACGCGTGCCAGCTTTAAATCTTTGCAACACACGACCATAGAAAGATTTCTGCTTTTAAGTCTAGATTGAAAGTGTCTGTGTGTTTTTTTTTGCTAATGTGACACACATCATATCAGACGCTTGCATGTGCAGCTGTGGGTTTCCTGGAGCACACATCTCAACTGTGACAGTAGCTCGGGGCAAATCATAACCGTTAACCTACATTACAAGCATTGACATGACATTTTAGGTAATTTGGGGAGGAGAATATAGCCGCTGAAGGAACACGTTGGGGTCATACACGTTGATCCCACCATGTCTAACCTCTCTATTCATGTTCAGTTAGGAAACACGTGCCTCCATTTTTCGGTGTCAGTTGTTTTGATGTGGAAAGCCGGCGCTGCGTTCAGGTGTAGCTGCAGCATGCAGGCAGGGAAACCACAGGTGGAGGCCGAGGACAAAGGTGCTCTTTGTGAGCAGCAAACATCATGAGAGCAGTGAAACTATGCACGGGCCGTTTATGCAGAAACATCCAGGTAGTGGTTTCACTGCGTGTGGACATTGCTGGCATGACCTTACGTGCAATCTATAGAATAGTCCCTCTGTGTGTGTTTTACACGTTGATTACGAGCAGAATGTAACTCCGTGATTGGAGAGCCTTAAAGGTAACCATTCACCAGATTGTTCCCGAGTTTCTGTTCCACAGTGGCGACTTGTTCTGGTTCTCTTTATTTATCTAAGGAGAGTTTCCTCCCAACAAACATCAGGTACAATAATCACATTCACCCTTGGGAGTCGGCCAATTCCAACCCTTCTAAGGGTTGCTGTCAGGCCAAACAGGAGATGCATTTTCACCTCACGTTGTTTGTGGGTTTAACTGCAGGATCTGGTTTATGTATTCGCAGAACCCGGGTTAAGCGTGCTCAAGAGGAGGCAGGGCTTACCGACACTGACAATGTTTCAGTCTCAGATACGCCGAGCAATCAAACGCTGTCATATCTGAGTTCATAACATTCAGAGCGCTGAATTTAATTAAGCTGTATTCGCTGTGAATAGCGAGCTACACATCGGCTGGTTTACTACAGCAGTATGAATCCAAAAACAAACAATTTTGTTGGGAATCAATTGCAATAAATGGATAAATATTTTGCCAAAATAACGACATGACGATTTGTAAAGTTTGAAATCGTGGTCTTTTAGGTCTGTCGGCAAGACGATCAGCAAATAACTTGGGGTCCGGATCAGTCGTAGCGAGGCTATGCTAACACTGTAGTTGCTCCGTAAACACAGAAATGAACGTCATCTAGGCATAAATACAGCAGTTTGGTTCAGTCTATAAGTTTTGTCTCACCTTTTGGTGTGAACGCCACTGTAGTATAGCCCACTGGAGCACTTGGAGGTGATCTGTGAGTTATTGTTTATTAAATTGTTGAACATTTGATTTGATTATTAAATAGTTTGGTCACTTAATCAAAACTACAAGTTGGCGATCTGGGATGTAAACCATCAGATCAGTTCTTCATTCATACATGTGTTGATCAATATGGAACTATTGGACTTCTCAATATATTTCGGTAAAGGAACACTGTAAATATTATATCGGTTGCCCCGGTAACGACTGTTCCTTCCTGCTGATCCTGTTGAAGTGTGAAAGGTTTTGTAACTCCAGGAAACTGTCATATTTAAACAGGATGTTTGTTTTACTCAGTGTTGCTTGAAAAGATTCACTTAGAGTTGGAGTCGGTGAACCTTATTTTCACATTGTGGTTAATAATTTGGTTATGGATGTAGGTGAAGGCCATGTTCTTAAACCTGCAGATGTTCTCCATTTATTTATTGGGATTTACTGACCAGCCAGCAATATTAACAGATGCTCCCACACTTCCGTTAGGGCAGACCTACTTTGTCAAGAAGACAAGACTTTCTGATTCCCGTTCGGCTACTCGTTACCTGCTTAATCTTGTAGTAATCTGAGTTTGTCTGCTGCAGGGTTTTACTGGAGAGGTGTGATTTGTGATTTCTGCCAGCTTTTAACTGTAAAACCTGATTAAAGAGCAGCTGAACAGACCTGAGGGCAGATTTGGTTCTGTGGCAGCATGTTGTTCTAAAAGAAGATATAAGGTATAATCATCCATTCACAAACACCCCGTCGTAGCTCACCTACTTGGGTACCAGCCTGCGAGTTTACGGCAGCGGTGTAATTACTCTGCAGTTGTTTACGAGGCTGGTCGCACATGGTGTGAAAACAAACCACAGCAGCTCCTCTCGGCCTCTCTCGTGATTTTTACTATCGGCTCATTACGCTGGTTTTGGCAATCTAAGTCTAACCATGACACGGCTTTTGACACGTTTGGTTAACTTAAGTGTTTTTGTCTGAGCACCAGAGCTCATCATGTGTCATTCAGCGTACCGATGCCTCCGGGCTTCCATGTTTCACTTTGGCCGCCCTGTTTGCCATTGCATC
Source organism: Eutrigla gurnardus (assembly GCF_963514095.1). Classification (NCBI taxonomy): domain Eukaryota; kingdom Metazoa; phylum Chordata; class Actinopteri; order Perciformes; family Triglidae; genus Eutrigla; species Eutrigla gurnardus. The sequence goes on from NC_139926.1 coordinate 23,609,293, forward strand.
ACGTCTACGGGCGCCTCCTTTTGGGATGTTTGTCTGCCTCTTTGGCAAGGCAGCGGTGGTCGGTGGTCGGTCTGGGACGTCTCCGCTTTGACGGTGACACAGTAGCTCCACCTGGTGGCGATCTGGAGTCGATGGGTCTTGTTCAGAGCTGGCATTAAGACGAGTCTTGGGTGATCCGATCATGAGTGGACAGCTCTTGGAACGTAGTCGGTTCTCACCCGGCATGAAAGGAAATTAGAGCTCAGATCTCAACCTCCCGCTCCATGGCATTTAATGACTAGATGTGGTTGCTTTTTTAACTGATCGGAGACAAGGATGGTAATATCCAACATAGTTGTGAATTCTGCTACATTTTATGGTATTTTGTTGAGTTTCGGTTGACTTGTCGAGGGCTTTTATTGTGAAAGGTCAGGATGGAAGCTACCTTCAGTGTAGGACGCACTGCATGTGGCCCTTTAAATAACATTAACACTTATTAATATTCTTCATGCAGCTCGGGCGTATTGATTTGTCTTCATGACAAATGATTTATTGTTAAAACTAAGTGTTCGATGTATATAACCTTTCACATTCCCCATTTTACCGTCATTTTATCACCTGACTCTAATTTTTCCTTTTCTTTCTCTCTGCACAGGTTTGAGAGGTTCCCTCCCGTCCCGGAGCCAAGATGAGCTGGAGCTTCCTCACTCGTCTGTTGGACGAGATCTCCAACCACTCCACCTTCATTGGCAAAGTCTGGCTCACCCTCCTCATCGTCTTCCGCATCGTGCTCACCGCCGTCGGCGGCGAGTCCATCTACTACGATGAACAGAGTAAATTTGTGTGCAACACGCAGCAGCCCGGGTGCGAGAACGTGTGCTACGATGCGTTCGCGCCGCTGTCGCACATCCGCTTCTGGGTCTTCCAGGTGATCCTGATCACCACGCCGACCATCATGTACCTCGGCTTCGCCATGCACAAGATCGCCCGCATGGAGGACAGCGACTACCTGCCCCGAAACAGGAAGAGGATGCCGATCGTGAGCCGCGGCGCCAACCGCGACTACGAGGAGGCGGAGGACAACGGGGAGGAGGACCCCATGATCCTGGAGGAGATCGAGCCGGAGAAGGACAAGGAGGTGGCGGAGAAGCCGAGCAAAAAGCACGACGGGCGCCGCCGCATAAAGCGGGACGGCCTCATGAAGGTCTACGTGTTCCAGCTGCTGTCGCGCGCCGTCTTCGAGGCCTCCTTCCTGTTCGGGCAGTACGTCCTCTACGGGCTGGAGGTGGTGCCGTCCTACGTGTGCACGCGCTCGCCGTGCCCACACACCGTGGATTGCTTCGTCTCGCGTCCGACGGAGAAGACCATCTTCCTGCTCATCATGTACGGCGTCAGCGCCTTGTGCCTGCTCTTCACCTTGCTGGAGATCCTCCACCTCGGCGTCAGCGGCATCCGGGACTGCTTCTGCGCGCCTCGACCCCCGACCCCACGTCACCCTGCCCTGTCCAGTCAGAGGTCCTCCATCAGCCGCCAGCCGTCCGCGCCGCCGGGCTACCACACGGCTCTGAAAAAGGACCCGACGGGGAAAATGGGTTTCAGGGACAACCTGGGGGACTCGGGCCGCGAGTCGTTCGGGGACGAGGCGTCGCAGCGGGAGCTGGAGAGGCTGAGGAGGCACCTGAAACTGGCTCAGCAGCATCTGGACCTGGCTTACCAGAACGGGGAGAGCAGCCCGTCGCGCAGCAGCAGCCCGGAGTCCAACGGCACGGCCGTGGAGCAGAACAGACTCAACTTCGCCCAGGAGAAGCAGAGCAGTACATGTGAGAAAGGTGAGGGGACGCTTCTACTTTGATTCGACTTTGTAGTCAAATGGAAACGCTTTACTGACACGATCTCTGTTCACAGGTCTGCGTGCGTAAGTCATCAGCCCAGCTGACACTGTAGATTATATCACATCGGGATCAGTGAGAGGACACAAGGGAATCAGAGTGTGTGTGTGAGAGTGTGTGTGTGAGACATTATATTTGCTTGAGGTGGATGAAGTCAGCCCAAGCCTTCCAGTGTTACGGCCAGCCGTGGTCGGACATCCAGTCAAACGAGAAGGAGAAGCGGTCGCCTCAACCCAGCAATACTTGAGACGCCCGTCTGAAGATCCAAAGTGCTTACAAACTACCGTCACGCAGCAAGAATGGTCACGGTTATCATGTACTTCTCCCTCAGGGCAGCTACTTTTTCTTTTCTTTTTTTTTTTTTTATAGATATTTTTATTATGAAACTTTAGTTATTAGTCTTTTTTTTTTTTTTTAAGTTTGTCTTCCATTAAAAGTTCAGTGAATGCATCTCAAGTTTGCCTTAGACCTAAACTGGAACTCTTGTTTTATGGCATTTTGTGAAGGTATGGCCAAGCCAGTTGCAAAAAAAACAAAAAAAAAACGTTTCAACTGTATTCTTGTACATTTTTGAGAGAAAGTGAATCCGTGAGCGAGATGCAAAAAAAAGGACAAAAAGGTATATGGAAAAGGCACCACTTGTAAAAGAAAGGTACTTATGAAGACTTTTTGAGGAGTTAATTTTCATACAAAGGCGTCTCTCAAGTGTGTCTTTTTTTTTTTTTTTTTTGCACCAGTCGACATTCCCAAGCCTGGTGCTTCGATGGTAACTGGAACACACACTTGTGGTGCCTTTGTCCAAAGGAATAAACAAACCTGGGTAATGCTTGAAAAACATGTTACTCTTGATATTGTCTTGTATTGTTTTTTTTCTTCTTCTTCTTCTTCGTGTATTTTGATACGGTTCTTTATTTTTGTATTAGTGAGTATTGTGGTTTTGACAAGAGGATCTCGTCACTGTGGCAGAAATGGTTTTTGTTTTAAAAGAATTACGTTCGCCTCGACTCTGGTGAGTCCTTCAAACGCTTTGGTAACATTTGAGTTCAACTGCCTTTTCAGTACGTTTCCAAAAAAAATGATTATGCTTATTGTATTAATTCCACATCATCTCTGGCCAGCAAACATTCCATTTCTCTGAATTTATTTGTATCTGGTTAAATAAGGGAAAACACTTGTTGTCTGAAAGTGCTGATTATTTTGGGATCGCTGTTCCAGAGTCTCAATGAGGATTGTAAAACCATGTAATCATTTTCAATGTGAATCCAATGCCTTGAACGCGCTCTACTAAGATGCCATCTTTTCTATGGTGAATCATACCCACAGTGCCAATTTAATGCCAACTCGAATATCGTCATCAAGTTATTTTTTCGAAACGATGCTTTTTGTACTTTTTATACTTTTTTGTATTGATAGTACTTTGTGGTTAGTTTTTAAAATAAATTTTTTCAACAAAACGGTGCAGTCGCTTCAGTCTGATTTATTTAAAAAATATTACTTGCTTGAATTAAAAAAAAAAAATCCAGTTGAATAGTTAATATTGTGCATATGATTTAAAAAATGCAGGTTTGTTCACTCACTCATACATAGTACACATAGTTTAGACGTCAATCACAGTCCCAACATGGCCATTTATTCTATAGGGTTCTACTGAAGCACACATAAATGCAAATCCGAGTAAAATTATATAAATATAGCCTAACGTGGTTCAACATTGCCATGAAAAATATCCTGCAAGTTTGTTTTTTGATTGGACATAATTTCTGATTTGCAATTTGATTTGTGCCATTTTAATTTATTTTGGTGCATTCGTAGCGCCCTCTAGTGGTCGATTTGAGTTACTTTTCAGAGTATGATTCAGGTCCTCCCGTGGGCGTGTCCTGCAAGTTCTATGATGACGGATGACAGGTTGTTGACTTCGGTCTAGTGATTTGCTGAGCTGATAAGCTACATTGTTCAGTTAAGATTAAACCACATTATATGCTATAAAATATATATTATATATGATGATAAATAGATGTTCTATCCAAGAAAAGTAGTTTTTTTTTCTCTATTTTTCATTATTTATTTAATTTTTAGGGTGTAACAAAAACCAGCTTCGCTATATTGAATCACTGATTTACGTAACGGAATAAGTCTTTTAAATGAATCCAAAACAACTTCCTGAGAATTATGTGTTGATATGTTTGGTGTTAATGTGTGCTTTTTTAACTTTTCGAGTGTTGCTGAAAGAGACAAAGTGGTTTTAGCAGCTGTATATCCACCATGACTCTCACAATCCAAAAGTCCCACTTTAGAAGTCTGAGGGTTTCATTGAATGCAGCACTGAACTGGTTCACGTCCACTCTGAGGAGTTCCAGGAGTTATGGAAAACAGGAAATAATGGAAAGGGGAGATGCTCCAAAAACAACAGAGAAGGCTGAAGCAGGTAATTACCACGTTAATCAATCAATCAACTGGCAGCGAATGGGAGAAGAGCTGTGGGTTGGTCTGCAGGAGGTGAAGAGTTGATTGCAGGCAGGTGAGCAGGAGAGTGAGAGAGACACATGAGAGACACTTGTCAACCAACCACAGGAAACCCTGCATGTACTGGAGGGACGTGTCTCTGAAATAAGTGAGTACAAATGATTTAAAGTACACATTTCTGCTGTCGTCACGGTAACCTTGGATGTATGATGTTCTGGAGACAGAAGGTATGCAATTTTTAAATGATCTTATTGAATGATTCAATAAAACAACATCGAAGCACTTGCTTACCTTCTTCGTAAAAAAAATAAATAATGGTTATTAAGACAGACAAATTATTAATTTGCTAAATATTTCAATTACTATATATTCTTTTCTTTGTTTTGATAATGTAGACTTGAGGTCTTTTCCTTCATCAGGTGGCTCGATAATTAGAGATGTAGAGGATCTGAATCTCCTGAGAAACCAAGTGTGCAGCAGGATGAATTTAAACCTACAGCGACATCTAGTGGTCTTCATGTTTAATGCTCAACCACAGGGTCTGTTTGTAACTGCAGCTGCTTGGGACACATCGATGGGGTTCAGCAGATTAAGTTGCAGGAAATGCACCTTTAACCACAGCTGATCTAATGACCTTTAGTTCTTCTCATGTAAATTCACACAAGGCTTTATTGAGTAACAGAACAGATGTCTGACTTCTGCAAGTCACATCCCAGAATGTCATGCATGGTGCAATGTATTTTGTTGTTTCACAATGTGAGTGCAAATGATGTTTTTCATGTACTTGATCAAAGTGGAAGGTCAAGTCAGTCCTTTGTATTGCTGCCACAGACAAAGGGCAGATCTTGTGGGATAAAAGGATGTAAAAAGCATTGTTCATTAGCAAATTCTTTATTTTTTTAATCATGAACTGAGATGTGAGAACAGCAACATACTGGAGATACAAAGGTGGATAAAAACCACGCGTTTGGGGAAATAATACAAATGTTTACAGGCTGCCATTAATAGGATTGACAGTTAATTCACAACTTTACAGGTAAAAAAAAATTGTGTTCATGTGAATGTGCAGCTCAGACACGTCACTGTTTGTTGGATTTTCATAACAACTCTACATATCTGCAATTTAGAATTTCTGATCCATATCTAGATCCAGTATGTATTTTTTCCCAGAATGTTTTTTGGCCTTAAAGAAGCAAAATGATGCACAAACGGCTCCAAACGCTGCAACAACCAGCAGAGCGAACGAGGCGGTAAGTCCGGTCTCGGCGTCGCTGGTCGAGAGCTTCATGCCCAGGAAGCTCACGGTGTCGTCGGAGGGAGCCGGTGGGATCGGCACGCTGGTCGCTGTAGGAAAGACACCAAGCTTAATTAACGGTATATTGATATTAACTTTAAATTCAAACCATATTTCACTGATTCCATGAAAAAAATAATGACATTTTTGGGGAAAAAACACTTATTTGGTCTGCTGCAGATCAATACCACCATGTCTAGCTAGCTAGCAGACAGTTAGCCTTTGTTAGTATCAGGACTGGGAGCCTGAGGATGCAGGCATCCCGTTTTTACTTTTACGGATTGAAGAGTTTAATTAGTGATATCGTTGGTAGATGCATCAATTTACCTTCAGGCGAAGTGTTCAAGCACTCATGGGGTCCCAAGGCCGGGTCCGGGAAACCGTTGCAGTTGATGATGGTGGAGTAGGTCGTGACAGACGTCTTGGCCACTCGAGGCAATTTGGGGTCTGTGTGGTTGACGTAGAAAAGGCCAAATCTCTCTGAAAAGCCGGTGGCCCACTCCAGGTTGTCCATCAGTGACCAGGCTGTGTAACCACGGATGTCCACGTTGTCTAGCAGGTAAGCTAGGAGGAGACGGTGAACACCCTTTTTAGCGATGTAAATACACTTTAAATGCTTATATCCTAAAAAAGCTGTATCTTGGTTTGAACGTGATTCATTATTCTGTAAAACATTAAGATTAACAATTGTAGAATCATGACATATTGTCAACGGTCGCTATTTAAAATATACAATTGTGGGGAGTTGTGTTTTGATACCTTTCAGCACCTGGTTGATGTATTTTTCATAGTAGTAGCTCCTGTGAGTATCATTCAGGTCAATAGGCCCTCGCTCTGACATGCCATTCTCTGTGATGATGATAGGTGGATTCCCATACTCCTCCTTTATGAAGTTCAATATCCTGCGGAATCCAAACGGCGAGACCTTCAGCCAAGACGAGCCTGAATCCAACCAGGTACGGTCAGCGATTGTTCCTGCACCCCTGAGAAGATCAAATCAGGGGCATGGTTTTATTTCAGCTCACCACCCTGCCATTATGTATGACTCACTCCCACTTGGTCCCTGTGGGTCCTTGTGGATTCCTGTGGGTTCGGTTCTCGCTCACCTATCGGCATCATAGTGCTGAAGGTTTCTGTAGTTCACAGGGAATGCCAGGACGGTGGTGTAATGGTTGAACCCAAAATAATCATAGGTGCCCTTAATCCTCTTAATCTCCTCAGGAGTGAACTCAGGCAGCCTGGGGAGATTGAAATGGACTAATTCATTTCACCTGATGATAAAAAATCTTTCACTTTTAGGCTGTAATGTTTGTAATACCGAGATTTCGGCAGACCAGCGGCTAAGCTCCGCTCTCGAATGATTGTCTTCATCATGCTGCTGTAGTCTCCATTAAACACGGGATGGGCAAACCAGCCAATGTAGAACTGTACAAGGAGACGCACCAAGCTATTAGAGAGCTAACTGCAACTAACATGTCTGCTGTAACATATGAATATTAATACGCATACTATAAGGACAATTTAAAGCACCTGCACCACACGTCGGGCGGCATCAATGTCCTCCTGCTTGTAGGGATTCCTGGGTTCTGACCAGTCAGAGTTGATGGTGATGGAGATGATGCCTTTCTGTGTGGCCCGGTACTTGTCATTGTAGAGATGCCAGGCCTCAGCGTGAGCTTTAAGCAGATTGTGACCCACAATGTAGGGCAGAGTGCCTGGTCGGAAACTGATTCCTGGACAAGGAGTAACCGATGAATTTGCTAGATTGTTTGGCGATATGCTTTTTGACATTGTGGTTCAACTAGTGTGGTGTGAGATGAAGATCATTATGTGAACGCATACCTGGGGCGGCTGCTCCATAGCCATGGCCCACATTAGCTATGTTGTACGGCTCATTAATGGTGATCCAGAATTTCACCTTGTGGCCAAGACGACTAAAGATGAAGTCAGCATAATCCCTGAATGTGACAACAATAGTGTCATTCTCCCAGCCCCCGATGTCCTGCAGAGCTTGTGGAAGGTCCCAGTGGTAGAGAGTGATCTGACAACAAAGGAATGGCAGTTAAGTTTTACCAACTTTTCCATTGCAAATCATTTACTCAGACGCTCACATACATGAGGTTGGATGTCTGCAGCGAGCAGCGCATCCACCAGTCTGTGGTAGTAGTAGAGTCCAGCCTCGTTGATGTGCTTGGTGGTGCCGTCGGGAAGCACCCTCGACCAGGATATGGAGAAGCGATAATGGGTCACCTTAAGTTGCTTCAATATAGCAACGTCCTCTTCCACTTTATTGTAACTGTCGCAGGCTATGTCTCCATTGTCGTCATTGAACACTCGGAGAGGAGTGTGAGCAAACTTGTCCCAGATACTGAGACCTTTTCCATCAGCTCTCCATCCCCCTTCAATCTGGAGACCGTGATAACAAAACAGAGATTTTAATGGAGAAGAAAACCGAGTAAGGAATAATTGTGCAATTCCAAAATGCTACATACAATTTAGAGCAGCATCTAAGCAGTTACCTGGTACGATGCCGTTGCAGTACTCCAAATAAAATCTTTGTGGAAATGTCCATGAATTAGCTTCTCGTCATCTGGTGTCGGGAAACCATTGTCCTTTATGACTTGGTAGAAGAAATGAGCTGAGTATTTGGGTGTCCTCGGCCGGTTCGGATTGGTGAAGTCCACATGATGCAGCCCAAATCCTACTTTATACCCATTCAGCCACTCAAAGGAATCCATGAGAGATGTTGCTGTGTATCCTTTCACCTTCACACCATCAAGGTCATAGGCTGTAATTAAAACGTACACACAAATAAATGATCAAGACTACAAATCCAAACAGTTGTGAAAACCATTGATATTTAACAAATATATTTATGTCAGTGCACCTTTCAGGGCCTCATCAATGTAGGTCTTGTAATAAAATACTCTGGCAGCATCATCCCAAGTTGTCTTTGACTCTGTAGCGACTCCGTTCTCAGTAATGTAAATCTCTGGATCTCCATACTCCTCCTTGATCCAGTTCAGGAGTCTTCTCAAGCCCCATGCTACAGCTCTCTGGTTACTGATGGCAGTAGTCGGTGAATCACCTTCATCTGCTTCTGACAAGTCTCGGTCATATTCGTAAGATGGAGGTGAAAGCCTTGATGTGGCATGGCTTGAAATCTTTGTCGTGTAATGGTTTACACAGAACATGTCAGCGGTTCCTCTGATGAAGCGCTTTTCTTCTTCAGAGAAGGAAGGTAGTCTCGTCTCCGAAAGACCTTGGAGTTCACTTTTGTTTCCAACCTGCCACTTCATTGCATCAGGATAGTCACCGTTCTTGAAAATAGGGTGAGCAAACCAACCCAGTTGGAACTGCAGAGCGCGGTCAGCAGCCACCACTTCACGGGGAACGTTAACATCTTTAGGTTCAATCCAGTCAGCGTTGAGGGTGATGGATACTCGACCACCTTGGGATTTGCGATACGTATCGTCATATGTGTGGTAAACCTTGGCGTGTGCTTTTATTAAGTTGTGTGCAACTCTGTATGGTGCTATTCCTGGATTCTTAACATTTGGTGGAATCTGTCCAAGTCCGTATCCCGACCATGCAATTGTGTGAGGCTGGTTGAAGGTCATCCAAAATTTCACTCGGTCTCCAAAGAATTCAAAGCAGAAGTCACAAAAGTCATTAAAAAGGTTAATCATCTCTACATTGTCCCAGCCACCGCTGTTTTGCAAAGCTTGAGGCAGGTCCCAGTGGTAGAGTGTCACCATGGGAGTGATGTTATATGCTAAGAGGCCATCAATGAGTCTATCGTAGTAGTCAACACCTTTCTGGTTCAGGGAGGTAAGCCGGCCATCAGGAAAGATCCTGGACCAGGACAAAGAGAACCTGTACGACTTGACTCTTAGAGCTCTGAGCATGTACAAGTCTTCTTCGAGTCTGTGGTAGCTGTCACAGGCCACATCTCCATTGGCATTAGCAGGGATACTGCCAGGTTTGTGGGTGAATGTATCCCAGACACTGGGCCCTTTGCCATCAGCATCCCAGCCGCCTTCTATCTGGTAAGCTGAAGATGATACTCCCCAACTGAAGCCTTGTGGGAAGGTGCCATAGTGGTAGAGTTTTCTCTGAAAATTGGTTTGGCTGGAGAATTTCCTCCAAACGTCCTTGGCTTGGGATGGGACAGTGGAAGGCGGCATTGAGGAAACTTTACTTGATTCTTTCTTTTGTAGTTCTGGTGCATTAAAGAACAGCTTTTTGGGGGCAAAACCATTTTTCTCAATAACATTGGAGTAAAAATAAGCAGACTGCTTTGGAGTCCTGGGTCTGTCAGGCAGGTCAAAGTTGACATGGTGCAATCCAAAACGTTCACTGTAGCCTTGTGGACCTTCAAAGCCATCCATGTGTGACTGGACAGTAAAACGCTGCACATCTACTCCATCCAAATGTATAGCTGTTGAGAGATTAGATATTAAGCCACTAATACACATGTAAATAGACCTTGTATGACAAGTTATGAACACAAGTATATGATATTTCCAATGTCTTTACATAGGTGACAACTTCCAAAAATGTACCTTTCAGAGCCTCATTGATGTAACTCCTCATGAACTCTATTCTGCTGCTGTCATTGAGAGGGTCCTCACTGCTCTTAGGAGGCATACCATTCCCAGTTATGTGGATAGGAACTTTGCTAACATTCAAGTATTCTGTGGAAATGTAGTTTAGAAGCCTTCTGAGACCCCAAGGAGCAGAATAGATCCAGTCAGAAGCTGTAGAGGACCATGACGGGTCTACATGTGCCTGGAAGTCGCCCACCCCCTGAGGACCAGCATTGCAGCCACCAACACTGTTGTTGACCATCCGGGATGTATAATGGTTTAATCCCAAAAAGTCAGCTGTTCCTCGTATCCTCTGGCTCTCTCCAGCAGTGAAAACTGGAAGTATTGCAGGCGCAGCGTGACATTCATTTATTTTCTGTTCAATCTGAGTCTTGAGTGTTGGAGGATAATCTCCATCTACAAATATAGGATGTGCAAACCAGCCCAGCATGAACTGCAAGTGGCGATCTGCAGCTGCTATGTCTTCAGGGCTGGAGGGGTCCATGGGCTCAGCCCAGTCAGAGTTCAGTGCAATGCCCACTTTCCCTCCTTGTGTCTTCCTGTACTTGTCATTGTAGACATGCCAGGCCTCAGCGTGGGACTTGAGTATATTGTGAGTAACCTGCAAATATAAAAGAGAGAGTGATGTAAAAGTATCACAATGCAGATGAAACTGTGTATATTTACATTATCCTGAGACCATTGCTCTCACCTGAAAGGAAGCAACCACATAGTCTTTCACTCCAGGGGGATGCTCACCAGTGCCATACCCAGCATGGCTCACCACCCAGGGGCTACTGAATGTGTTCCAGGTCTTGACCCTGTCTCCAAACCTGGAGAAGCAAAAGTCTGCGTAGTCCTTGAAGGCTTCAACAATGGACGTGTTGGTCCATCCACCGTTGTCCTGGAGTGTCTGGGGCAGATCCCAGTGGTAGAGAGTGACAACAGGTTGGATGCCAGACTCAATGAGAGCATTGATCAGCTTGTCATAGTAGAGAGCCCCTTTCTCTGATCGACTTCCTCGGTGGCCTGAGGGGAAAATACGGGCCCAGGAGATGGAAAACTGGTAGGTGCTGACATGAAGACCCCGCAGGAGGTAGACATCATAATCCACCTTGTGGAAACTGTCGCAAGCCAGATCAGCCGTCTGATTCTCAAAGGCCAGGCCGTCATGACCAAAGCGGTCCCAAATGGTCTCTCCCTTCCCACCTTCTAACCAGCCTCCCTCTACCTTGAAGGACTCACTGGAGGTGGCCCATTGGAAGCCAGAGGGGAACGATTCATTGAGGAAAAGATCTCGTTCCGTTGTGGTCTCGGCACCAAATTTATCCCACACATTCTGATAACTGGTTGTAAGTGTTTTAATTCCATTGTCGTCCGAAATACCATGACTGTAGGAGAAGAGGACAAATTAAACATACGAGAAACAATCATTGACAGAACATATGGAGCTTTATATTTCACCAAGATAAATGTTTACCTGGTCGGGACGTCCTCCATGTCCAGCTCACCCAACATATCCATCATGTCCCATCCCACGATATTCAGGTCATTGTTGTTCAATAAGGCTGTCGTGTGCAAGACAAAATTACTATCAGCTCTATGATCAACATAAATAAAACATGCAGAATTAAAAAGAGCAGTTCCGTTTTTGAATATTGGAATATCATTTGTTTTATTTAGTTTAGTACTGGACAAAAATATATTTTGACCAAAGTTAAAGGATCACCGAAGTTATGAACATGCATGCCTTCACTAAATGTCATACCAAGTTGAGATCAAATTCTTAATAATCCAGGCATCTGCTTTCAACCCTCCATTCTTCAACCAACTAATCAACCTTTAAAACTTTCTTGCCACAGTCTGTTCCAACAATATACATTGCCTGCTAAACACACTGAGTTGTGTTTTATGCATTAACTTGTAAATAGAGAAACGGTACATCTGTGCTCCACCATGATTGTCCTCGTAAAACTTTACTGGACCCGAACAAGATGAATTTACACTGATCGCTACCATATGATAACAATAACCCTCCCATGGTTATTGTATTGTAAAAGTTTATGACATTGCAATTTACAGCGGGCTAGCCCTGATGTGTTTGGTCAGTAAAGGCGCAGCTCGTGTATGAAATTTGCTACATATCTTTAACTTTATGAACAATGCACTTACTGTAGCGAGTTCATTTTAATAGGCCGGCAGTAAACAAACCACAGGCACATTTATGAATTTAAAAAGAAGAGTGTCGTGTGTTTATTTTCTTTTTGTAACTACAGTTTGGATCAGCTGCGTCAGAGGCTCCTCGGCTCTCAACTCAACTCAACTCAACTTTATTTATAAATAAAGCAACTTATATTTGCAATTTATATAGCAACTGTAGTTGAAAACAAAGTGCTGTACAGAGACATAAAACAATTTAAAAACACTAAAATAAATAAAACAGACAGTAAAACAGGTGTTACATTGTTTTAAAAACGATTAGAAACGATAAAACAATAAATCAAAGCAGGGCAATAAGAAAAATAAAAAACACTAAAACAGGAGTAAAGTCTCATGTGGAGTTGAAAGGCAGGGAATAAAAATGGGTTTTAAGACTGGTTTTAAAAATATGGCTCTGATTGGTTGTTTTTCTTCAGGTGCAGTGGAATCATGCAAAAGCAGATTTTCTTAACACATTTTCTGGCTCACACTATTACAAACTATAGTTTTAAAGTTATACATAGAACATGAGAGAGTAATAATGACATTTACCTTGTAAGAAATTGCCGAGAAGCTGGTATTGACTGTCCAGACAACCACGAACATTCATCTTGTAAATCAGGACAGGCAAGTCTCCGCTGGACATCTGCAACACAACATGTATGTCGCTGCAGTGTGATACAAAGGATGAAATGTTTCGTGGAGAAAAAAAAGGACCTTTTTAATGTCTTTTTACCTGTAAGCTGCTCAGCTGCTTTGCAAAGTTTGGTCCAGAGGCACAGTTATAGTCGATGTGCACTGACACGAAATCCATCTGTTCAAAACAGGACATATGTCACCCAACTTGGGTCTATTAATGCAAGAGAAGTCCTTGTGTAAGTTGTGTTGCCATAGTGCCTACATTGATACACCGTCATAGAAAACACACGGACACTATTGTGATTTACTTCACACACACACACACACACGCACACGCACACACACACACACACCAGCCTTTTGTATTGTTTTGCTTTGTGATGAATATGTAAGTGTGCACATACGACAAGTTGCTGACACAGAATTTTTGAGCACTGACTGTCACAGAGTTAAGATAAGTAGAGATATAAAACATGTTGAAGGCTGACCGTACAGTTTGGAGAAGGCTGAAACATATAAGGCTGCTCCAGGACCTGAAGCTTCTTATATAAAGAAAGGAGACATTTAAACAAAAACAACTAAACTTAAGAGAACAGAAGATGCAGCTTACTGGAGATGAACCTTTGATCTGGGGAAGAATTGCAACATCACAAGCTCCTAATCCGATCGACAGACGTCTCCCTGTGGATATGTGAAATACAAGAATCAAGGCTGAATTCCATTTAGCTGCTTCAGGTTTAACATCTTGGTGTTAAGCTCACTGGCACACTGTTGTGACTTTCCATTTGAATAGAAAAGAGTAGTATTTCATTTTGTTATCATTTTCTGCAAACTCACGGTGAAATGCGTGCTTCGATGTTTTCACTGATCTCACCTGCATTGATTTATTGAGGTATAGGCGCGGTAATCTACACATGTAATCTGTGCCATAAATATTGGGGCGAAGGGTCAAGATTATCAGTTGTCATAAAGTAATAAAGTTATTTCTCCAAACACATTAAAAAGACAATGAGTTACGGAATATGTTAGTGATTATATTTAAATGATTATTGGTTTTAACCATTAAAACAAACCTGCAAACATGAGCGAAATGAATCAATCATATCTTTAATCCTCTCGCCTTTCTCCGTTACCTTTGTCAGGAAACCTCTGATGGTAGATCTGGTAAATGTTCTTGTTGAGCTGGAGGATATTTTGCAGAGCACCTACAGGCTGCCCTTTATCCAAAACCTCATCCAAGTCACTCAGTGTCACCCATGAATGCGCCAAGTCTCCAAACTCCTGGAAGGCAAACTCTGCATACTGCTGAAACATCTCCACCAGCTCCCGGCTCTCCCAGCCTCCATATCTGGACCTCAGAGAGTCTGGGACTGTGGATCCATGAAGTACAACCAGAGGCTGAAGGCCCGACTCCAGCAGCTGTTTCATCAGGGTCCGGTAACAGGTGACCACGGCCTGCTGCGGTTGGCCGGGGAGGCCTGTAGGTAGGAGTTGAACCCATGACAGCGGCACTTTGAAGTGGGTCACCCCTCTGCTCTGGAGGGACTTAAAGTTCAGTTCAGAGCCTGGAGGTATGGGATGACTGCAGTCAAATGCATCATTCACCACAATGCTGGAGATTCTCCCCGGCTGCTGGACCACAGGGCCTGCAACCAGCATGAAGTCCTCACGTCCTCTCACCTCTCTGCTCCGGCAGAAAACAAACAGAAATGCAGCCCATAATAGGTGCTTCATCCTGGCTTGAAGAGGATGGACTGATATTATCCACTGATAGTCACGCTCTTTAGAGCAATCCTGTGTTCTTCTTATTGCATTGTTACACAATTAAAAGGTGGATATCGCATCCAAGCAGCGCAGCGCACCGTGTTTTATTGCAGCTGTGTGATACGATCGGAAAGACTCTGGACTCGCTCACGTTAAGTGATAACTGCATCCCTTTATTGTACTCATGTCCGAAGACCAAGAAGTCTGTTTCTTTAAAAGCATGCAGGTAAACGCCGGCTGTTTGATTTGAATCCACAAAAGTAGGAAATACATTTCAGCAGAGCGATGGAATCTCACAGCTTTATTTCTCTTGATAATTTCAGACCAATTGAAGCATGTGTCAGCCATCACACTATGACAATCAAACTGTGTATCCAATCATCTCTCCTAATCAGAGATCTCTCCTCTTGTTTTGTGTCCAATCAGAAGCATTCAAGGTTGGGACCAAACAGTCATAAATGATGGCAGCAGTGATGACCCCTGCATACATTAGCATCAATAATGAAACTCTGGTCTGACTGAAAGTTCAAGTTTGCTTGCTTCTATAAATGGTTAGTCATCCAATGGCTCATTCAATATGTTGTTACTGGGGAAATGTCTCTCTCTGCTTTGGATCGCTGTGTATGGCTGCATGTGCCAGAAACAGGATGAGTAATACCAGGCCATGTTTCTTGCAGGATCAACGGGCCGGTGAAAGGCCTGAGTGGCTCTGACGAGGCCTTTGACTGCAGTCATCCCATACCTCCAGGCTCTGAATTGGTTTTACAAGTTTCAGTTATGAAAAAAGACTGTTGTTTCTAAAAAAGGCTTCCTGAGTTCACACCTGAGGAAATCTAGAGGATCAAGGGGACCCATGATTACTTTGTCTTCATCCATTACACCACAGTTCTGTCATACCCAGTGGACTTGGGGAATCAGCAGGATTATGAAGGTGACAGGTACATTGGAATTTTAAAAACATTTAATATGACGTGCTTTCTTTGTACCTCACAGTATCAGCTATATATATATATATATTATTGATTTATTTGATATACTGAGCTAATTCCGATATCCAGGGGCACCGGATCCACCCATGACCGCACCTGGATTGAGTCTGGCTCCTTCTGGCTGAAGATCACTCCGTTTGGATTCAGGAAAATCCTCAAGTTTATCAAGGATGAGTACGGGAACCCACCCGTCTATGTCACAGAGAACGGGATCTCAGAACGAGGAGACGTGAACTTAAGTTACATGCACAGAAAGTACTACTATGAAAACTACATCAACCAGGCTCTGAAAGGTACCACAGTATTGGATGTATTTGTAGGAATTATATGTTAAATGTTGCCGTGACTGTTGATCTTTCAGCCCATGTTCTGGATGGAGTTGATCTGAGAGGCTACACAGCCTGGTCATTAATGGACAACTTCGAGCGGTTTCGGCTCTTCTATGTGAACCGCTCCAACCCCACCCTTCCTCGCATCCCCAAAGACTCGGCTTCTCGCTACGCCTCCATCATCAACTGCAACAGCTTCCAAGACCCGGCCCTCGGGCCCCACGAGTGTTTGAACCCTGAACCTGCAGGTAACATATAAGGGGGTAACTTCCTCTAGATGTTCAGTATACAAGGTTTGATCTGTTCGAAGGAAATGAAATCTCCATAACCAGGCAAGTTTTTGGCAGTTATTTCCATGATAAATGACTGGCTGCCTATTTAGGAGCTGGATGAATGTAAATTTGTTTCACTAACCTGAAAATATTATTTGTTGGTGAAATAAAACATGTTAAAGGCTGCAAACTCAAATTTAATAGGTAATGAGAACAAATGTGCTTTAATTTCTTACTATAATCTAAATATTGGATTCAGGGGATTGTCTATGTTGTGACCGTTGCTGCTTTAGTGTTTCCAATATTTATTAATGTAAATAAAGGCGATGTGTGAGGTTTTCAGATGCTTAGATCACTATCAATGAATGAGCACTGGGTGGCGCCATTACATCATTTTCTATGTGGAAGCTTGATGTGACACTGCTGTTGAGGCTACAGCACAGTTTCAGATTTGTTAAATATTCATATTTAATCAACTTTAAAGCTAAGCCTAAGGAAGGGAATTAATCAAAGAAGGCAAATCACGAAAGTAAAGTAGATTTCGTACTATTTAACAGCTCTTACAGTCGCTTTGAGGAACACTGTCTCTTGTATTTTGCACACGTAGATGTTACTCTTTTAATTTGATCAAAGGAAGTTTAATCAGGATCCTGATATGGGATACATTTAATCAGAGGGTTAACAGCTCCGACACTTTAACCCGCCTCATGCTGATGCAATGCTTACACAACTCCCCAATGGGACCAAAAAAGCACTTCATCTCTTTATTTCACACTCTCAGTCTTAACCTGCCGGGCAGACAGTCGCTCCAATGAGGTGGTGTTCAAAGACACCTCGACGGGAGTTCTTAAACACGCATTTTCTTTTCTTTTTACCTCAACTTTTCCCAGTATTGCACTATACATGATCTGGTGAGTCGACCCATCAACTCTCAAGCAAGCCCACACCTCTAGGCTTCTTGTTGCCACTGCACCGCCGGTGACCCGTGGCTAGGAGACCATGACAGCCTGGAGGAGACGGTCCGACATGCCCCTGCATGTTCCTCCCACTCAATAACACCATCCACACAAGCAGCTCTTCCCCGACTAAGAGGCTCGCCGAGCAAATACGCATCTCCTCTGCACTCCTGCTAGGATACCTACGTCTGGTCTCCAGGGCGACCCGTCTTCTCAACAGGATGTACGCATTAGCGCCCGGCGGGTTGTCTGTTGTGCTGGCTCTCCCCTGCCTGTGCCTCAACAGCTCCGATCAACAAGGGGTCCGTGCGGTATCTGAAGCCCCGGAGTCTGCCGGGATGGGGTATGAGTCAGGGCTGAGGAAAACATATTCTCTCATGGTTTCATGTAAATGTTTTTAGGTCAAGTTGATTAACGTGCATAAAAGTTTGATGACTTGCACATGTATGAGCGCCTGCTGATCAGCGGGTTCTCCACGCTCCTACGAGGTGCTGTAAAAAGAGTCATTTTTTTACAATACATTTAAATAATTTATCAGCTACCTGATGAATGAATCATTAAAAGAGCAGCAGGAGCCGCAGAGTTTTATAACATTCATCACAGTGTTCCTGTGTGTGCTTGACCAAACACTCATAACAGGAGTCTGACAATACAGGCCATTCTTTGTCGATGATGTAACGCTATCGGCTGCATTTTGAAATGACGTGGTGCGAGTCAGGCGAGTGCAGATCTCTGTCAGGTGATTTCCCCGCTGTAAGGCAACACTAGCGTCTGAGTGGCGACGATGCACCCAGCATTGTCTGTACTGGTAGTTCCTGTTAGCGGTTAGCGGTTAGCGGTTAGCCAAGCACACGGTCCAAAACACCAAAGGTGAGAAAACCGTTACCCCCCCACTGTGTCTCTGGGCGCAGCGTTGTGACTGGGGGGTCGGCTGTGTTGTCACTAACAACCCCACCAGCTGGGGGCCATTTAAGAGTAGTAGAGTCAGCAGGCAGCCAAGTGTATAAAAGAGGCAATAAATGTGTTTTCCAGAAAGTGTGAGTCAACGCAACCATGAGAGGTCCTCATGGCCGGCCACCCAAAATATCCTGTAAAATGAGCTGTGGACAGACACAGTGATCCACACTCACGGACGCACACAGGCGACCACATGATCCCCCCCGGGGCGGCAATGATAAGGAACATCAGTCATATGCTATACAATTAATAATGAAGCGCTTTCATTATCAAGTCAACCACGGAGTATAAATAACTTCCTCCGGAGTCGAACGAGTACGTAGCTCGTATGTTTCCAATCTGCTCAAATAAATTGAGCTTCAGTACAATATCGCATTACATGTGTTGATGATCTGTGAGGAGAAAACACATTATTGTGTGTTTATGCAAATGATCTTCACGAGTATATTGAAGTAGATGCATTTCCTCTTCCATCACAATGGATGTGATTTTATACCGTTGGCCCCTCAAGACACTTGGCCCTCATCTGTGTCCATGACAACCTCATGCACAGACAAACAATCACAGGCAATATTCTACACATCTGCCACCTCTCTGCGGGCCGCATGTGGCATTGGCACAAAGATGAGGCTCGATGTTCTGCTGTTGTTTTAATCAAATGCTTGCTGGGTGGAAGTCTCCCCTTTGTGTCATGGAGGCAGAGTGATGGTGATTGCAAACTGCTGCATGCCATCTTTGCTCCCTAGTAGGCCCTGATGGAGCCGTTATTCTCGTTGGGTTTTTCCAAAGCAAAAAAAAAGGAAAAATGACAGAACTTTGCTTTAAAGTGCCAATTTGTTGTTGCAACACTTTTTTTGTTGTTGCTATTTTTGCTATTTTCTGATATTCCAATCATGATGATTTGTAAAAGCGAAAGTTTTTTTTTTTATTCTTTAGAAAAAGGGAGCGTTTTCAACTCTTTCTCTCGTTCCAGGAAAGAGTCTGAGATCTTCGAGTTGAAATGCTAGACCAGGAAAACATTATTGTTAAAGAATCATGTAGGATGGGTCGCTGGAATTGGAGCCTACCAAAATGGAGGGGAGGGGGCTATTTTCATTCCAATAATAGCAATGTGATACTTAAAGAATGTTTCCAGCTGAGCCAAGGCTGTTGGAGCCGGCACAGACATTTTTTGTCAATGTTTTAACGTTCCATATTTAGTGAAAATGATCGGCTACTTTCAAATGCTGTACGTCACACTGAAAGCTCATTTATACCTTTTAGTTCTGCGAATAAAAACATAAACATGCAATATACCGCGTCGTACCGAGGTGTCACCGTGCATGTGTCTCCAGTCGCAATCGGAAAACCTAAATTTGCGACAAAAAGGCCACAACATCTGTAAAGAATCAGCTCTAAATGAGTGTTGGGTGTTGTTGTGTCTGCTTCCCGTGGCAACCTTAGATGTGGAGGTCCAGGTTGGTGTACATGTTGCTGTGTGTTACTTTTATGAGTCTAATTAGTGGAACACATGCTCCCTCACACACACATAGAGACACACACACAAAGACACATACATAAAAACACACAGTTTTTGTCTTGTGTGTTGCATTATTTTAATTGCTAAATCAGCTGGCCCATTATAATAGTTTATCGCAAAAACGCCATAATTTAATCTGCAATAATAAGGTTCTTTTTGTCCACTTGGGGGCAGTGGAAACAAGTTTTAAACGGCTTTTAAAGTCTCTTGAGGGACACAACTCCCTTCATAACACAAGGCTTTTATTCTGAAATATTTGCAGAAAGGGGTTGTGGGGGTAAAATTAACAGAACACCAGCTTTTAACTGTGTTGTGTAATTATTCACAAATGATTACATGCTTCTTAAGCTTTCTCGATCTAAATCAAATTTAAATTCATCGTGAAATTAATGGAAAAATCCTGCCTCAAAGCTAAAAAATGAGCTGAAACTCACTATAAGGCTTAGTAAAGGTGATAATTCTCATTAGGACATACAATCAACCCCTTTCACATCGATGCATTGTCATAAAAATATTTATTCTTGTTGCTTTAAGAGATTTTTCAGTTCAGAAATCCTATAAATGTTTGAAAGAAGGCTAAAAAAACGGATACCAATCGTTTTGGGGTGTAAAGACATCTGTTACCCACACGTGAATTATTTGGCTGCTAAATGAAACCTATAAAAAAAAAAAAAAAAGTATTCCCATCAACACGATTTAACTCAGGCATGACGCCAAACTACTAAAGACAAGCTTTTAGTTTGCATAAGGAAAAATAAAAACCCAGACCCATCAGCTGGTATTAAGTTGGAAGTTTACGGCGCTCGTCTTGAAGCCAGTTAGAGCCCACTGCTGCGTTCGGAGTAAGATCTCCTGAGGGAATCTAGCTCACCCCCGTTTGAAATCACCCTATGTTTTTATTGCGATCATTATCGCAAATATTGCCTCTGACAGAATCAATTTCCTCGTTTTGTGCTCGGCGGTGGCGCGTCGAGCTAAATGTTGCGGTTCTTCCTTCGGGATTCCCACTTCACAGGTCCCCGCACGAAATAAAGCCGGAATGGAAACTGGAGCAGGAAATTGAAAAGAGGGGTCCTGTTGTGTTGTGGAGGCCACTGTGCCTACTGCTATTTCCTCTGAACATGCCCGTCTCGTACACTCACCAGATGTACGTGTGCCCTGTCTAGCAATCCTCACGGTCCTTAGAGGGCAACATTCTGGTCAGACGCGGTATCACCCATAACATGGGGTTTCAAAGATGGATGCCTTTTAATTGCCAGGGCGCTGACACGGCGGTATCATGCTGTTTGGCATCGTCGGTCCCCCGTCTTGGCTCGGTCCTCGTGCAGCCCGGTTCGGCTGTGGCACTTCAAAGGGAACAGCTGGCGTACAGCTCGGTGGGTCTCGGTGGTTTCCAGGCTGCTCACCAGTGTTTACCGAGTGCCAAAGACAGTTTAGATCTGCTGTAGATTATAACGCTCATTTCATCAGAGGTGAAAAAGAGAAATAGGAGGGTTTTTTTCTGTAGGGTGATGGACAACCTGAGAAACAGACGAGAGATTTTCCCTCCAAAAGTTCTCAAATACAGACTTATGATCAGTGGCTTCCACTATGATGTTACCACTTTAGTGTCAGTTTCCACTTGTTACACGCAGCATGTTGAATGTGGAAATAAACTTCCGTCTTTGCAGGAAGTCAGGTTTTAGGAAAAGAGCCTGATTGACGTTAACTTGCCTGATGTGGCTAACACTATAATACAACTTGGGAGACCTAGCCAGTGGACAAACGAGTCACTTTAGTCACGATACTAATGAATCATGTGAGTCACGTGACTAATGATGCTAACAACTCACGTGACTTGCAAGTGACTCATGCGAGTAAATACCTCACCCGACTTGTTACGACACTAACGACTCACGTAAATAACGAGTGACAAACGGGTCACGTGGCTAACGAGTGACAAACGAATCACTTGAGTCACGATACTAACGAATCATGTGAGTCACGTGACTAATGACGCTAACGACTCTTGGCCTTGCAAGTGACTCATGCCAGTAAATACCTCACATGACTTACAACGCTAATGACTCGCGTAACTAACGAGTGACAAATGAGTCACGTGACAACAACCCATGTGAGTCACGTAGTTAACGGCTCACATGAGTCGCGTGACTAATGACTCAAGTGACTAGCAGGTGACAAATTACTAGTAAGTGAAAAATTATTATGTCTCACGTAAGTAACACCTCACACGATTTACACCGCTAACGACTCACTTAACTAACGAGTGACAAATGAGTCAGATGGCTAACGACATGTGAGTCACGTAGCTAACGACTCGCATGATAAGTGAGTGACAAGGGAGTCATGTCATTATTGACACTAACGACTCATGTGACTAGCGATTGACAAATGAGTCACGTGACTCACATTTTCACAAACGACTCACTTGACTGACAACTTGACAGACCCGATCTCACACTTCATGCCATGTCTGTTGCTCTGAGCTTCTAACGATGACGAAGGTGGATTTACTGTGGGGTTGGATGTTAGATATTATGTTTTCTTGTTTGTTTGTTTGTTTTTCATCGAATGCAAAAAGAAAATTGTCATTAAATATCACAAAATTCTGATTCAGCACACGTTTGTGCAAGATCACTGCAGAGTCGTCGTGTGCATCCGCTCACAGAGCGGCTTTGAAGAACCTCGTCTGGCAGGTCGGATTGTTTGAAAACCCCTAATTAGGTCTGGCTGTCTGGTGTGCCACCGGTCCCCGGGAAACAATTAGTCCCAGCCCCACCAGGACAGGATGTAGTCCTGGTGGGGCTGAGCTCACTCACCATGCTGAGTAGAACCAACCTGTGCTGCTGACAAACAAACAAACAGGCAAACAAACACATAAACAGTGAGGACCTATTAGCATCCTCAGCTAGAACGACTTCATTAGTTCAATGAGAGCCATGAGATAACTGCTGCAAATCCTGTGTGTTTTATTTTATCATCACAAGGATGAAACTTGGGGAAAAAAAGACGTGTTTGATGAAACACACATAATACAGTAAATATGAAAAACAAATATTTGAATAAGTGCAAATCTAATTTGTTCGGTCATTTTGTGATACAGTAAAATTAGACGTATAAATACTGCAGATGAACATGAGATCTCACCACAACAGGGAGGAGCTTGGAACGGCGGATATGGTGATGATTGTGGATCATTATAATCGCTGTGGATGTGATTTTCATGTGACAAATATATGAACATGGTCTCATCAGCACGTCTTCCTGTTTCTTCATCATCGGCAATTAAAACAACAACATCCAAGCTGATGACCTTTGTCACATGCCCCCCCCCCCCCCCTTCTCTCTCTCTCTCTGCATTTTTCTTTTACACTTTCACAAAAGATGGAACAAGTGAACATTTTTCTTTTTTTTTCAGGGCTGCCTGTTGAATCAAAATGAGTCACTGACTGACTCATATGCCATTCACTGCCTCCGCTGCTGCACCGGCGTGAGACAGAGTCAAACGTAGTTCAACTGATTCAACGCTGGACTCAAAGACCAAGACAGGATGCGTTCACCAAAACTAAGATCTTTTCATAGTTCAAACCCTAATAACACTAGACACCTCTGTGCTTTCTGTGACATAACCAGCTAATGATCCAGACCAGACCAGGAACTAGTCTGCTGAGATCAATGGGAAACTGCCTCTGAATCAGGGCTTTGTTAAGAATTACTGGATCTGATCTCACAGTCAAACTGTGTTTAAATGACATTTACCAAAAAAAAGAAATAAACGACTGATATACCTCAAGAAGTATTTGATCGATAGAAATCCATGCTTATACCAAAGGGATCAATCAGTGCTGACTCTGGCCTTTCCTTGTGAGGTTGAGGTCTTAATATCTGAAAAACTATTGCATAGATTTCCAATAACGTTGATGAATTGACGTAACTTTTATTGATCAAATTAGCTCGTCCACAGGCAAGCCAATTGCTTGTGGACTAAATACCTCCAAAGCTAATGACATTTCCCAGCAGCCACTTCATGGCTTTCCTTGATAAGATAAAAAAAAAAAAAAAACACAATCAAGTCATTCAAGTGCTACCAGGGAACAAAAGTAATGAATGAGTTTCAATTTCACCGGGGAACGGAGTCATTAGGAGCGAGGGATGCACTCGCCCGGGTGGATTTCACTGTTGACTGGAGGGCTCCGTAAAAAAAAACTCCCCGTAGGTTGTTCACTGTTTCCTCCTGTACAGCGAGGTGAGCGCAACATGGTTTACAGAGACATGTTATTATTACATCACAAAATGTATTATGGAAATAGGAATTATGTGTGTTCAATGTGTGTCCACGTTGTATTCGTGAACCTCTGATGCGATTAGCTGTGGAGGTGAATCACGCAGGCCGTAGCTTTTAACCACGAGTGGCTCTTATATTCCAAAAGGTCAACCTCCGAGACAATCGGGCTCTGATTTACAGTCACAGGTTGTCGGGGTTACAGGCTTTCCTCCGTGGAGATCATCTCGACTGGTGTGATTAGCTTCTGACCATTTGGGTTTGTAATGAGATGATTACATCCAAGATAGCATAGAATAAACCCCCGGCTTCTAGTTCTCTATAGTGTCTATAAATGCATTTATATATATATATCTTGAGCAGCTTATACATTTGCACAGAGACGTGACTTTGTGAATGCAATCACATTATTAATAGTGAAGAATAAGTGAGGAGTTTAATTATAGGGTGCGATCAGAGCGGCTTGATTTCTATTGTATTTTATTTTCAAGGATCTGTCGACATAGTTATTAAGATAAAAATAAAATTGCTCTCCAGATTGTGGATTCAGGTGTTGCAGCAGAAAGACACAAATCAACACAGTAATACAACTACGAATAGAATAAAAATATGAGGCACAAGAGCGAACACTGCAATGAGAAACTCACTGCTCATGCATACGTATTGTAATGATAATATAGTAAACAATACATTTGTATAGCACCTTTAAAAACAAAGGTGCAGTGAAAGTAGATACATATGTGTATACAGATATACTTATACACATCTTTAAGATGGTAAAATAAAAGCTAGGACACCTTTAAAAGACAGTAAAAACAACAAATGAATAAAAAAATAAATAAATGAACAGAATAAAAAACATCACATAAAGCACCCAACACATAAAATATAAGCGTATTATCACAAATATGCACTAATGTCTTTGTTGTTCTAGTGAACTAATGCACCACAATCTGCTCCGCCTTACCGAACACGCCGGCAACATAAACAGCACAATGTGACTTTTCATCCAGCGGTTTTAAGTGCACAGTTATGTAATGGATGATAATCCGCTGTTGCCATAGCAACGCTGCTCACAACTGGCGTGGCGATTGCACGGCGCTGAAAGTCAAGAGTCGAAGCGCCTTTTCCCGCCTAGCTGCCTCAGGAAGAAAGAGAGTGTGTGTGTGTGTGTGTGTGTGTGTGTGTGTGTGTGTGTGTGTGTGTGTGTGTGTGTGTGTGTGTGTGTGTGTGTGTGTGTGTGTGTGTGTGTGGATTAGAGCTGCATGTTTATCACACAGTCACAGGATGTTGACTCTGCTGGTCGTTCTCCACACCTCTTTAGTCCCTTCCCGGCGTTCCCCAGCAGCATTGTTGCATCACGGAACGTATTCTGCGTGACCGCATCGCTTGTTTCAGGTTTTTGCGTAGGTTTAAAAAAAAAAAAAAAACACTAACAAAACAAAGGGATTGTTTGACTCTGGAAACAAAAGTATACGCTGAAATAAACACATTTATGAACTTGAATCTAAAAAGTGAGAAGTTAAAGGTTGAGCAGGTGATTCTATTCAGAAACACTTTGTTGTATTATCCAAAATCCTTGGAGCATACCGATAGCAATGAATCCAGTAAATGCTGTGACATAAAAAAAAAATGTCTTCTGTTGTCTGTAAAACCCCGGTCCAATCAAAATAGTCGGGCTGGAGAAAGTCATTGGACTCCCCGCCTGTCAATGCTTACTACCTGATTCCTCATTGGTGTTCTGGGGCAACAGAGGTCCGAATGAAGGGGGCGGGCCTTTTTTTCGGGTTTGGCGATGCGTTCAAAGTCAAAGTCTCGGTCATTTTTTCCAAATGACCTACTCAACCTAAATGTTCCTGCTTTTGCTGTAAATCTAGGAAGGATTATTGTGCCGTATGGATGTGCTATGAATGGAGCATCTGTGATGGAAGTATTAATATCACGGGGGAGCCGGCTTTAGTGGTCTTTAACAACAGGGATTGGATATGGGATTGTAGGACGGACTGTGTTTGCCCATCTCACTTAGTTACTCACTTAGTAAAAACAGATAAAGGAGTGTGATGTCACGTCATGAACTCCAGCTCCTGGAGAGGAAGAGACAGAACAAATACTGAAAGCTAGAGAGAGAACCACTCGGGGGAACGTACATACGCAGGCAGCCACAATAACAGTCGTCTGAGGGCTCCTCGGTGTCAGCGACCCGGGAGGGATCGCCGGAGCCGTACACATCTGAACTGCTGCCACCGCGCCTGGCTTGGCTTAACGGGATTGGCTGCCGTGTTGTGGCTCGGATACCATTAATCCTCTCTTATCCACTTACTGCACCTTAAACTGTGGAGGAA
The DNA here is from genome assembly GCF_963514095.1 of Eutrigla gurnardus. Lineage (NCBI taxonomy): Eukaryota > Metazoa > Chordata > Actinopteri > Perciformes > Triglidae > Eutrigla > Eutrigla gurnardus. Next base: position 23,635,755 of record NC_139926.1, read on the forward strand.
GGATATATAGAAAGCTGTTGCTATCTCCCCGTTCTTCTTCACCTGCGGCAAAACCTTCATATTACATCCAAAACCACTTATGTGTGGTCTTATGGAGTTCCGACGTCCCGTTGCTCGAGTCATTTTCTTGCAAGGCTTTCTATTGTACTCTGCTTTAATCCTGCATTGTAACGACGTCTTATGTCACAAAAATGGAAATGCAAGCGGCTCTCGGAGTGCATTTTGATGACGAATGAAGCTGAAAAAACATTCCCAAAAAATAAATGAGCATTTTAAATTGTCAAGTCAAAGCCACTGCTTTACTTCTGTAGGAAATACAGCGGTGGAAGCCTCACGAATGTGCAGCGTTGACGTATCATGGATCATGTGTTTACGGTCAAGGATCAAATCCTTAATGTTTTGATCCGACAGATGAAATGACACAAGAACATCTCATGTAAAGCATCCATGAGTATCCAAAAAAGAGCTATAAGCCCTATGAGTTATTATTATTACTACTATTATTTAATTACTGCCTTATTCCTAAAGAAATCAGTGTATGTATCCATAAAGGTCTTGCGTACTTTGGCCCCGGAGTTAATCCGTAATCCTGCTTTTCACCATCTCGGATAAAAATGTTAATAATCACTTGAGTCTGAAAGGAAGTTGTCTCTGAGCTCATTGGGCCAAATCAATGATCTGAGGATTCACGACAGTATGGGCTAAAACCCTGGGCCTTAATCAAGTTAACTGGACACACACACACACACACACACACACACACACACACACACACACACACACACACACACGCCCTGTTAGCCTTCCCCTTTCTACTGTGGGTGGCTGAAATCTTGAAATTAAATAAGATAATGGAAAAAAGGAACATTATTAGATTATTCCACAAGGGTTACAAGAAAAACTCTGTTCTCTCGCAGTTTTATCACAGCACCAGCAACTTCCCCCCACCCGTTCGTCGTTTAACGTCTGCAGCATCACCCCCCCCCCCCCTCACAGACCCCACTTTGAATTGCATTAACCTGCACGGCGTGAATGTGCCAACGTTAGCTTATCTCCTAAAAGATAACGCCAGCGCACCCTGGAGAACGCTCGGCTATCGTGGGTTTGGAAGGAATTGATCTTCCCGTCGTAACGAGCAGGAAATTCATCCTCTGCTGTCAAAGCAATATTACAATAAAGGCGCCGCGTGTTTCTTGCAGATCTGGGATGACTCGGGCCGCTCAGATAGAATTACCATTCGCGTTTGGAAAGAAAAACAGCCAGATTTGATGAAGCAGGTGTTTTAAAAGGCCTGCGTTGGCATTTCTGGAGGGTTGTTGACGGCGTTGGGCTGCACAAGCTGCTTCTGTTAGCGGAGAGGAATTAGTTGTGGCTTATTAGACAAAATTGTTTTTCTGGCAAAACTAGAATAAAGAAAGCTTTTTATTGCAGTTTTTGTGTCTAAATTTCAAATACATTTCTGTGTGGATTATAGTTAGTTTTCTGTGTGTCTCATTAGATTACGGTTGAACCAATAAAGGTTTAGTATCATTGTGTAACACAGGTAGAGTGGAGCAGAAACACCGACAGGGGTTCAAACCTGTGGCGCTACAAGCTAACAAATCACTGAATTACCCCGTCAAACATCCAGTAAGGAAGGCGTTGTTCGTCCGTCGTGAGTTGAGGTCATGGTGTCGCGATCCGGCGTGCGTGCCGGTTGATTGATTGAGTTTAATTTCTCTGAAACTCAGTTTTTCATCGGAAAAACCAAAGGAGAGCATGGACCTTCTACCCAGAATGCACCGTGATCTTTCGTCATATCTGGTGGTTTTGGGATAGAGTGATACACCTTCAGTTTTTCCCTTAAATGAAATCCTGCAAATGGCCACAAACTATCAAGTATGTATGTTTACGTTGGCCACAGACATGTAAACTTTAATATCGTACAGTCTCTTCATTAATTGTCTAGAATGTCTCGTCTTATTGAGGATAGATTTTACCCCGAGTAACAAAATCTGAAAGCAAAAGCTAATTCAATTTCACACATTCTGCTCTGACTATAAACCTTCCAGCCACCGGCGTTGAGTCGACAGGTGACTGACAACCTGAAGCCCAATCCTAATTTGCATTGGAAGTATTGCAAAAAAAAAAGAAAAAAGAAAAAAAAAAAAGGTGCCATTGTGAAGACTCACGACTCGTGACTCATTCAGATTGACGCTGACATCCCTTTGCTGAATTAAAACAAAAATGTCAAATTATACAGCGTAGCCACGGGGTCTCTACCAACAACAGCGTTCAAGTTTGTCACAGTATTTAGGTTTCTCTTTTGTCTCCAATATCCAGCGAGCTAAACTTTCCAATAAAGGCCTTTCTGTCACTCCTTTTTTCATGAAGCCCAGACGGGTGTCACCAATCCTGACGATCCTGACAAGGCGAGTGTCAAGAGTCTCTCTTGACACATTTTCATGTCATTCAAACTCGTAAAAAAACAAACTAAAAGTCACTTTCGTCGCTTTTCTATGTCAGATGTCTGACACTTTATTCAATGCTTGCTAACATTTTCCACAACGGTTTTGAGGTTGTTTTCTTTTCAGCCACACTAGTGACTCTGAGAATGTACATAATACATAGAGCTCTCAGGCTGATGTTTAGCATAACGTTTACCATGTTCAACATCTTAGTTTAGCACGTTTGCATTCTAACGTTTGATAATTAGCATTAGCAACACAAAGGACAATTGACGGCGACGGGAAGACCATTATTTTTGCAGGAATTTAACCACAAACGAAACATTGGATGCATTGAAATGATGAGGTGATTATTATTATGCTTTTTTACAACAATCCCAAACCCAGAAAAAAACATTGTAGACCTCCCTGTTCTTCCTTTGCAGTCCTGTAAATCATCTCCTAATCCTAAACTGACCCTTCCAGACCAAGTGACCCATCATGTGGAACAACATTTCACATATGGAATTTAGGAACCGTAGCTCATTGTTTCTCCTGCTGAATCCCTGAATATAAATGTGACTTTTCTGTTGATTACATCAGGCGGTGAAGTGTTCAGCACTGTCGCCTCACAGGTTTGAATCTGGGTTCCAGTTTGTAGGTTCTCCTCCCACAATCCAAAGACATGCAGGAAAGGTTACTTGATGACTCTTAATTGCCTGATCTTTATATTGCCCGTGTTTTGCTTGACCTCCTGCCTTTGTGGTGTTGTATTAATCTCCTCATCCTGCTCTGTTTCCTCCATTGTGCATTCGGCCTTCCCTCTTGTTGGATTTACTCATTTGTCTCCTGAAAACAAACCAAAAGTAAAAGTAATCAACACCTGCGTCTAGAGGGATTAGATATCTGTGGACTGATTTGTACTTTGTACTGTCTTTATCTGTGTATGGTGAGCTAAAAATGTGTTTTCAAGATACTGTGATCCATTTTTATTAGCCTTATTATGCAAAATATTTTCAACGTAACACACAGTTAACTCTTTCAGGCCAGATATCCAGAGCAAGGCTTTGCTTGTTAATGAAAATAAGAGTAATGCTCATTGAACTATGTGTACAGTTGTAGTCGCTATCTAAGTGCTCTAAATGTAAATCAATACGTCCATTGCTTCAGTAATCTGACTATATCTTCCAACTTTAGTTATTAAGTATTTTTCCTTTACAATACACTTTTTTAAACTTACTGATTGTGTACATGTTGTTTGAAACACAGAGAGATCTTTTTCAACCGGCACAAGTGTTATGACTATGTATTTTTTTTTTTACCATGAAATTAACGTTTGCCCTCTGTGTGGTAATTTGATGCCCGGCGCAGAGCGCATGCTGCACGGGTGGGCAGAGAGTGGGAGGTTTATTGAAATCCATCCATTATCTGAAACCACTTATCCTGTTCAGGGTCGCAGTGGGGGGGGGTCCCAGCTGACATCGGGTACACCCAGGTCCATCACAGGGCTGACACATGGAGACAGACAATTCTTATTTTCCACTTATTTAATTAAAGGTGCACGGTATGGAATTCAGTGGCTAAAACAGAGTCTCACGTGCACTAAAAGTGAAAAGCTGCCCCTCCAGTTCGTTAAATCCCTGCAGTCGTCTGAAGACAGAAAGATGGATGGGTTGCTGCTGCAGAGTACGGTGCCATTAACACCGAAACTTAAGGGACACTTAATTGCTTAAGGGTTAGTTCTACATTATGCACCCTTATTACAATTACATTTACAGTAAATATGTCAGTACGTATCCCATTTAAAAATCAATCAATATGAATACGTGGGAGTCAATACGGACTGTGGAGCAATCACAAGGACAGTAACTGTCAGGTAGAATAAAAGGTCCTTGTACTGTTCTCAGAGTGCCATTATGTACACGATGGGAAAACGGGGCCATGCAAATGATTTGTTGTAAAGGTTGTTAAAGGTTGTCAGAGCTCTGATATATTAGCATAAACTCTCACATTTGTGCCACTGTTGCACAGATTTTGCACAGCTGTCATTCATTGGATTCTTATTATACACAGATGGATGTATAAATAATAACTAATAGATATCACCATAAAACATTTGCAGTTAATTACTTACAATAACGCAATTGTTTTTTGTATTACAAGTCTGAAATGTTTAAATATTAATATTATTTTGTTGACATATTATTATTATTATTTTTTTTTTTTTACAGAGGGAGTCTCGGATATCTCTTTGCATCACTCCATAAATCAGAGGATATGGTCAACAGCCATGAAAATCAATTTTCATCATGCTTTTAGGCGTAAAAGGTTGTAAAAACCAGGCGATGAATGAATGTAAGTGCTACTCAAGTGGAGATTTCTGGCTCAGAGTCTGAGGAAAAAACTCCTTTTGAGAAAACAGCCTTTAAAGATGAGATAATTGCATTAATTATAAAGACACAGGGTAAACATGTTTAATGGATCCATTTAAACGTTCATTCCAAGATAATTATTTGTGTAAAACGTTTTCTGAAATGTCATGTTTAAATATGCAAATGAGGCATTATCTAAATGCATCTTTTGGTGAATTTAGGAGAAAGATGCAAGTAGATGATTAACACCTAAATGTGTATTTTGGATGTTTTTCTTTCCACTTGTCTGGAATGTTATGTTAACACGTTATGGAAACCAAAATCTCAAAATTGAGAGAAAAACTATGTTTTTGCTTGTATTGTTTTGCCATATACTTATATTGATTTCTTCTTTATCCACTTTGCTAATCTTCCTCGTTAATAACTTTATTCCATTGTGCAGTGTGACTTGTTCATATTGAATCATTGCATGAGATCGGATATACAGTATGTCGTGTGCTATACATCTGTTGATGGACAAGAAAATGGGCCTAATAAAATCTTCTGCAGTCAGAGTGCTGATGCTATATCGTATTGCACAGTATGGCATCACGCGTGAGTCGTATCTGCCTCCATTACAGCAGATAAACTCAATGGATGCATCCCATTTCGCACCGCCGCCGCCGACTTTGAAGGGATACTCATTATGTTGTCAGTGGGATCCTTTTAGAGGCGAGCGTGGCCGGGTTGAGCTGTCCCAAATCAGCTTTTCTCTACTTGCCGCCGTGGACGGGCCCGTTTGAGTGGATGCTTATTATGCTGTCAGTGTTTTTCAGCTCCACGGGGTCGACTTGTTCCATTTCATTTCAGATGAGCCCCCCCTCTCCCACTCTTATACAGAGAGTGTTTACATCATTTTGGGGGCAGCATCAGGTGTCCTTTCTAACCTGGCATTAATATAGCCCACTATTGTGCAGTGTTACATCAGTGTGTTGGACTACACACTCCACACTGCTGGATGCCAGTGATTTGAGGACACATAACTTGCATTTTATCTTATTTCTTTGACGCTCCGTTGACATTAGCGAGTTTCTCCCCGTCTTCTCTCTTTTTGCCTTCACGTCTCAAACGTGGAGGACGGCTTCACAGGCTTTGATTGGGGAGAGAAAAAAACTAAGTGTTTATTATCTCCTGTCCAGTCTCCATAATCAGCTCCAGACAGAGCGTCTTGATAATAAGTAGATGAGACGGCGTTTCACACGGATGAAGAAAAGGAATCCACCACTCGGTTGTCTATTTCATCCAGCTAATTAAAAGTGTTTTTCACGTGGAACACTGTTTTTGTTTTCACTGATATTGTGTCACTTTTTTGTTTTCAATGCAACGCCTGTCAGTGATGTCTTTGCTATACGTGTTTGTTGCCGCGGGTTACGTGTCACCCCGACGCTGGCGGCTGTTTATTAAAAAGTTGTGGGAAGATGAGACTTAATAATTAAAAGCTTTCTTCGGGGATGGTTCAAAAATGACACAAATGATTTTGTATTTAAATATATGGCAGATAAAGTATTATGTATTGATAGTAGACTCAATTTAATTGTACTTTCATAGCTGTTACTTAATTAGATTGAGGAAAAACATCATAGTTGGGCTTAAAATAAGTACGGAAACTTGGGTTTAGGCAACAAAATCACTTTAGGTTTAGGAAAAACACGTAATTTTAACACATTATGTGCTGTTATGGGGTTGTTTAACATATAAACGTGACAAAAATAATGATGATCAAAAGCACCAGATAGAGACAGTTTCAGCTCTGTATGAGGAGCTAGGGGTGATACATTCTGCATCGTCATCTTGGTGAACAAATCTGCATTCACCTTGTTTATTCTCATATCTCTCAGCTATCTTAATCAGGTTTGAGAGGAAGTCTCTTTCCTGGGAAGCATATTGTTACTTTCCGAGCCAACAGTGATGCAAAAACCAGAATTTAACCGACGGCTGAATGTGACAAGTTGACACACGCATGTTCTCTGCAGCTGAAAGTCCTTCTTGAGAAAAAGGTTACCTGGAAATCAAGTGAAACAGAAGAAGGTGAGGCTGCACAAGGAAGCAAACGACAATATTCACTCACAAAGAGTTCCATTGAACTTTATTGAAACTCTAGTTTGTGATGGAAAAAGGACGGTTAGTATTATATGTTGGCTGTGTCATGCTGAGAGTCTGCCTTGAACTCATTTTATAATGACCTCTGACCTGATATTGACCCATTTATTCAGCGTCTGAAGTATAGGGGGCCAAAGTGTTGCCAATGTTGCAACAGTTAAATTCCAAAGAGCACATCTATTGGCTCCACATGGCGACGGCTGAGTCGGCGGCTCGCAGCTAACAGTGCTAACGAGCACAACAGTGCTGACGAGGCTTTATGTGACCATCGGGACGGCGCTATCAGCTGTAACCACGCAGAGTAGACCAGTGGTTAAGAGCTAGCTACTACACTCACATGCACTGACATGCATTAAAAGGGAAGATATGTAAACAAAGCACAGAGAAGATCGGATTACAACACACACAGAGAGCGACTTCCTTCTCTGCTCAGATAGACGTTACATCACTATATCTTTACATTGCAAAAATTAGCTATTTTCTGCTTAATTAATGCTCTGAATATAAAAAAAGTACCTTTAACATGAAAGATTTCTGTATTTTGGCATTTGTCAACACACTTGTTTGTAATTCATTTGTAGCAGTTAGTTATTAAGTCAAACGGAACATAAACAAATAGTGTAAAGCTCCCTTATATCAGCTGAATCCAGTTTCTTCAGGCTCATGGAGTTTAATTAGATGTAACTGTCAGCAGTGAGGCTTTGTGTGTTGCCAGCAGTTTGTCGACACTTCTGTATAATTCTTTTCACCACGTGAAAGCTATATAGTGGCCGATTTATTAAGTAACTGTTTAATTAATGACACACAGAGTAGCTGAACAAGAAAAGCATACAGATTGAGATGATGCCATATGACAAAAGTTTAGTGCAAATAAACATAAAAGCAGCATATTGAAACATGAGTATATAGGCATATATATTATAATTATGTATGTATTCATAATTATACCATTTTATGCAAAGATACTAAAGATTGCAGGGGCTTTAGAGACACCTTTAATATTAAAAAGTTTAAAAATAAGTTGGAATTTCATTATTTTATTACATGGTTGTGTCTCATGTCCCTATTTAATTTAGGATATTCTAATATAAAGAAGATGACAAAATAGTTTTAATAAAGTCAACAACAAGTAATAAATCATAACGTGGGTGAGATTTGGAGGAAGGACACACACACACACACACACACACACACACACACACACGCACACACACACACACACACACACACACACACACACACACACCGCTGACATAACTCTCCTCTCAGCTGTCAGTCAGCTCGTCCTGCTAGACCCCGCCCCCTGCGGAAATACAGGAGGTCGTCCGACACGTGATGAATTCAGTATGGCGGAGCTGTTGGCTGAATGATTTTTTTTTTTTTTTTTTTTTAACACAGACAGTACCGACGGGTCCTAAAACCCCGCACTGTGTTGGATGCTCCTGGACTCCAGCCATTTGCGCCAAAAAAAGAAGTGCTGCTCAACTCAGGTAAGCGTTTTATTCTTCGTCCGCGTAAAAAAAAACCCGAGTAGACTCTTGAGACTCGAACTGTTTCTTTTAAGAGGCAACAACCGCGACTCCAAAAGTGTGTGTTGTGCTGCAGGCTAGTGGAGTCTCCTCGGAGACTAACGGAGTGTTACCTTTTTGTTGTGTTGTGTCTGTAGTGTGTTGTAGTCAAAAGTGAAAGTGTTGCGCAACTCGGGCATTGTTCGACTTTAAACAAAACATCAAACGAAACTGTCGGCGCCTTGTTGCAACATTGTTGCTCCGCCACCGTCGCCGCTCCGTTAAAAGGAGGACTTTTAACGTCGCCGTTGAGCTAGCTATAACGCTTTATAGTGTGCCCAAACAAAGCTGTCATGTCATGAAAAGTGACTTTTAACGCACACAAGACGACCGACGTTGTTGTTGTGTTTGTTGTCAAACTGCCTCCTACGAGTTGCGCCACTTTTGTAACATTGTATCCCTTCCAAGCGTTTGAAGAGTTGCGGAATTAAGTCACCTTGTTAAAAAGAAATCGCTTATCGGTAACGTACGTCACGCGTTAACAGGAACCCCACAAGTGCAGTAAAACCGAGTTAAAGGTTAGCTCTGCCGCAAACACACACTCCTTCAATTAACACACTACACACTATTTATTCTTCCTTCTGTGTGTGTGTGTGCGTGTGTGTGTGTGTGTGTGTGTGTGTGTGTGTGTGTGTGTGTGCATGATGGAGGTTTGTGCTGAGGTTAACCCGCCGCAGCCACAGCTTTGGGTGTAAACTTGTGTCTTCGTTGAAGTGTAAACACAAGAGAGCAGCAGCAGCACGACGGCGACGCTGAAGTCGGTTTGCAGTTCGCAGCTTTTGCGTGAAATATAATCAGGCGCCCTATTTAAAGCCATTAAAGCTGCTTAAAAGCTTCTTTCACATTTGTGAAACCTTTGCTATTTTGTTAATGAAAGTTTGGAAAAAAAGACTCTCTCATTCAACACCTTGTGTTTAAACTTGACTTGAGTTAACAGCCGATTCCAGTAACTGTTTAAAACACAGTGCCATGATTTGTCCTATTAGATTTCACAAGTCTTAAGTCAATTGGCGGTTTGATCTAGACCTGGTCTGATGTGGTCTAGAGTTGACGAGGGAAATGGAATAAAGGGTTCACAAATCTGAAACACTTTTGTTTACGCTTAGGCTACAGTTACACAACAACATTCTTGCTTTTTCCTTTTGCCTTTAAAAAAAAAGTTCAGCGTTTAGACAACATTGTTTTGAAAACGATCCGCGTGCACACGGATCTGCAAAAACCAACCTAGAAAGCTGTAGTGTGCACGCCCAGGCCAGTTACGTTAGCTTGAGAATGCCCTGGAGTCTGCTGGAATCAAGTCCAGGTGTGACAAGTGTAAAAATGTGACCTGGTTTATTTTTGTCTGGATGAAGAAAATTCCATGTTTTTGCTGGAAAAAACTGTTTTAAACCGCGTTAAGGGTTTGATGTCTTAACACTCTTTCACAGCAACAAGTGGTTAAAACAACCTTCAGAATCTGTTGCTCGGTTATATCCTTTTACTTTTAAGTTTCTCCCTTATTTGCAAATTGGAAGCTAACGTCGGTAACAGCAGGGCTGTGCCTCTGCACTGCTAAGACTCCTTTAAGCCTTCCACTAGTGGAAACTATTCCCTCAGCATTACAAGTTCTGGAGAACTGCTGTTGCACGCTCATAAACTCCAGGCCCCACAGGAACAAGGTCACTGCAGCCCCTTTAAACAGATTCGGCTCCGAGGGCTCCTCTTAAAGGATGACTCTGCCGAGAGCCGGGTCCTGATTGGAGCAGAAGCAAAACAGGATCTTCTTTGTCAACATTGTGTCTGAAATTTTCCCTTTTTTTAAATTTCAGCATCGGCAGTGACTTGCCGAAGACGTCTGTTTTAAAGTCTTTTTTTAAGTTAGTCATAGAGAGAACGGAGGGATTCGGGCTGTTCATGGAGGTTTAATTGTATTCAATAAGTGTAATAATGGTGGCGATCAGATTCCCCGCTGAGCCCGACACAAAGAGGAAGTGCTGCTCATTCCGAGTTTTGTTACTCATATGTTGTAAATCACTTTTTTGTCTTTTCTCGGACTAGTGAACGTGCTATTTATAGAACGTGCCGCATGACTTATAGCTGGACTGCATTGCGGACTGACGGTGGAGAGCTATAAAAACAAAAAAACATCTGCTTTTTACCTGATTTCTCTTTGTGTGATATGTTCTATGCAGCATTGAGAAGCATTTTAAACTTTGTTTGTTTGAAAATGAACAAAGATGGATCAAAGAGCGCAGTTAGAGATTTCTAATCACTGTAAATATATATCAGAGAGTCACTTTCTTCCCTTTGTGACTCAAACACCTACAGTAAATTGAGGTAATAGCCTCACATTTGAAGTTTTGCAGAACTCAAGTGTCTACTAATCATATCTCCTGTTCACGCACTTCAAAGAACGTTTTTCATACATTTCAGTCTGAGGAGTCGGACGGGTGTAGAAAATGAATTTCCTGTCTTTGCCTGTCACACAGTTACATTAGTGCCATCACCTCTTCACCTGAGACGATGTCTCGCACCAATTAATATTCTCTTCTCGTCACACCTTGCTCTACTTTTACCTCCATCTCTCCTTTCGTGACAGAGATTCATTCAGCCTGAGATCCAATTTGCCGTTTTTAAGTTGTTTTTAAAGCTAAAATCCGTTTTTTTTAATGTCATCTAAAACTTGGGCTGACGTGGACACGAGCAGACTTTGACGTTGGCGTAATGAGACTGAATAACACGGCCTAGATGGCAGATCCAGCATTAATATCTCCACCATGCAGGTGATATGAATATATTATTGTAATTAGTGGAGCATCAGGGCGACAGTTCAAGTGATATTTCAGAAGTTCAAAGCGTATTGTTCTGACAGTGAAGACGGACGGGGACATGTTTGAAACAAAGGTCCCAGATAATCGAAGGGCTGATGTTGTGGTTTCATGGATTACGTGTTTTACCACAACACTGGAATTAATCACAACAGACTGGGTTCAGACTAGGGGTGAGTATTGGCAAGAACCTCACCATACGATACATATCACGATACTTTGGTCAGGATACGTATCACAATATCACGATATTGCGACATAAATAAAGATGACAACACAAGTACCTGTATATGTACATCAGATGATATTGATCAGAGGACAAATTGAGTCAAAACTATTTCATTCAAAACAGCCTCTCCATTTTATTAATTCCCATGAAATTCACTGGAATAAATATTGAAAATAAAATGAAAAAGGATAAAGACAAAGTATGTATTGGGCGGCAAAGTATTGCGATATATTGCCGTATCGATATTTTTACCCACCTCTAATTCAGACTGAATGTTGCTGCCCAGTTGTCTCATAATTGAGGACACTTATTTTTTCTTTAATTATTAGTTTTGTGAATCTAATCCAGCCCATTAGACTTCCACCTCACTGACGTACCGATGGTTGGGAATAGGGCTGAACGATTTATCGTTTTCTGACCGAAATTGCGATTTCAGACAACGCGATCATGTGATCGCCAAAGCTGCGGTTTTTGCAGCGCTCCTGACTCACCCAGGATCTGTTGTCAACTATTTTACACATACATGCCGTCTCCCGACCATCCTGCCAAGCTCACCAATCAGACTACTCGTGAACAGGTCACGCTAACCAATCAGTATTAACCTGCTCCGTATTTGTAATTAGTCAGAAATTACTTCAACTGGACCAGAAGCGGAGTTAGGGGATTTAATCGCCAAGAAAAACAGCACGTCCGTCATTTGGGAGTATTTCGGGTTTGAGGCTGCAGACGTGCACCAGAAACGGGTACTGTGCAAAACCTGTCGCGCTAAAGTTGCAACATCCAGCGGAAACACAACCAATATATACCGGTGATATAATCTCCCGCGAGAGGGTGCATTTCACGGCAGGGGCGCTGATTACGGCACAACACCGGCACTTGAAAAATCACCACAGACATTTGCATGACGCGTGCATGACGAAAAAGTCCGGTGAAAAGTCCGGTGCCTATGAGGATCAGGCCCACTGTAGCAAACAGACTACAATTACAGCATCTTTTGCCGGTGTAACTCCGTACGATAAGAGCAGCGGAAGACACCGGAAAGAGGGATTTAAAAACCTCCTCCACACGCTGGACAGATATACGATTCCCTCCCGCACCGACTTCTAACAGGTTGCCGTCCCACAGCTATACGCGGAGTGTAAAGAAAAAGTGGTAAGCCATAAATGAATGACCCACCTATTTTTGACATATTTTTTAAAGGGTCATTTTATTTCAATAACAGTTTTTGTATTTGATTTACAATTAAATTATTACAGTTAAGGATTTTTGCACATTTTTTTTAAGTTAAGACAGTCAAAGATGGCTCTTTTAGTTCATTTGTAATAACTGCCATTGGTCAAGGACTTTAAAGAATGAACATGCATGTTTCTTGTTAATAAATTCATTTGGAAGCAATTTTTAACTTTAGTTTTCATCCTTGCATTAGAGTTATAGCATTCCATGTTTTAATGTTACTGTACATTGTGAATATTGCACTGAATCTTGATTTGAAGGAAATCGTGAATCAAATCGAAATCGCAATATCTGTCAGAAAAATCGCAATTAGATTTTTTCCTAAAATCGTTCAGCCCTAGTTGGGAAGCACTTAATCCTCGTTCTTTACTTTCGCCACAGTTTGCCTCTTGTGATCTCATTTAATAAGCTCATTTAGCTCCTTTGCGCTGTGCTGTCGGGGCAGCAGACCGGGCTGCCTAGCTTTCCTCCCATCATTTCGCTGGCACCGGGAGGAACATTGCTTGTTTGTGGACATTTTTTTTGGTTGTTGTCACGCTAATGGATACTAATGGGGTCTGTTAATGCCACCGTTGTACTGGAGGGGACAAATAAGGCGACAGGACGCCGTGATGCAGCGACACGTATCGCCCAGCAGGAATTTGTGCAGCGCTTGGCAAGGTCTTCCACTTCGGCCTAACTGCCGTCCAGTGTTTTTTGTTGTCCGTCCCTGTGCATTTGTTGGTCTTTCTCTCCGTTACATGCAGCGTTTGAGACGCCGCTAATAGTTTGGAGTAAAACTTGAGGGAATTTGCAGCCTTTTAGGAAGTCTTTTCACTGCTAATCGTCTAAACCGACCAAATATGTTTGCATGGGCCATTTCTAGTTAATATTTGTATATTTCTTTTCAGTTTTTCAATTGTGTAAAGATCAGAGGCGTCAAAAGTACAGACAATCTATAATGTACAAATACTTAGAACAGTAGAAGTACTGATGCAACTTCTTTCCTCAAGTAAAGGTGAAAAAGTACAGCTTCTGAGATGTACTCACAGTATAAGTAAAAAGTATCCCATGAAGGACATTTCTACATCATCCTTTCTACATTTTTCAAGGCTAACTGAATATTGTCATATTAATAAGAAAAAAAATCAATAATTCCCCTTAAATGCATTAAAACTAAAGTAATGAGTCTGTTTTGCTAACATAAGGAGTAGAAAGTACAGATAGTCAGTCAGAAAAACAAATACTCAAGTAAAGTACATATACCTGAACATTCAGTAGTAAGTCAATGACATCCATCATCAGACAGTGGCTTCATCCTTTCTCATTAGGCTTACTTAATAACAAGAGAGGAAGTTGGGTATTGTCCAGAGGGCCAGAGAAGCAGTAAATAGACAAGCGGAAAATTCAAAGCAGTAAAAGGGACACCGAGCGTTTAATGGGCATCCATACAGAAGCTTTCAGCCTCGACTGATTTGATTTGAGGCTTGATGAATCCTTACGGTTACCAAATGAGTTTGTGGCTGCGAAACATTCTCCCAGAAACGGTCCCTTATACCCCGGTGTGCCTCACGACTCCAATAATAAACCCGTTTTAGCTGCTTTTGTGCTCCGCTGGAACCCTGTCCTGACTTTGAACCCGCCCTAGCTCTCCCCAAACTCGGCTAGCAAAGTGTTGGAAGGGCTGGCAGTAGGGAAAGGCGTCCTTGTTTGTGGACATGTTGTGGATGTCACACTAATGGCTACTAATTGAGTCTATTAATGGCATTGTAGTGTTGGATACGAGCGTGGTGACAGAATCCTGTGGTGCACAGGCACACTCAACCAGCAGGACTGTGCAAACTAACCCCCCCCCCCCACCCAATCAGGGGCCGCAATGATCCCTCGCCATGCTGCATTTTAATAACAAATATGCAATTATTCTTTCACAGATCAGGAAAAAAAAGATTCTAAAAGAGCCATTTAGAAATTGTGAATCAATAATGTGAATCCACTTTATACTCTGCGGGTTTTGGACTCAGTCGTGTGTGATTGTGTACACATTAGATTCATTTCACTGCAGGCAACTGATTACGTAACGACAGGCACAGGTGGATCGTCCCAATGAGACTTTTTAGGGGCTAGATTGTGATCACAATAGAGTTTAATAAAATACAATCTTATATCAATTAAAGAAGCTGCGTTTTGAGATTGAATTTGCCTCATGTTTGTTACTCTTTCAAAAAATATCCTCCATGCTGCAACAGGATGATTTCAAAATCCTTTTTATGTATGTAAAATTTGTAAAAGGTCTTCCTGACATGCAAGCATCCCCGAACTGGATGCAGAGCCACAAGGTCTGATTCTAAAGGAGCTTCTACACAGTGAAGTCAACCACCACGTTTTCATCAGCTGGTCAGGCGGTTGAGTCCAAATGAGAGGAGCTGAATGGTCCAGGTCAAAGTTCAAACTCTGGCTCAGTGTGTTTCTTGAGCAGTCAGATCTCTCTCGGTAGGAAAAAAAAAGGATTTACTCGGTTGTCTGATCATGTTTAAGCAGCTTCACACAATGGCTTATGCTAAAAATAGTGCAGTGAATTTCAAATCTAATGTAGAATAAAAAGAGAACGGGGGGGAAAAAAACTGCAGGATTACTGAAGGTTGAGTTGGATGATTAATAATGTAGACGGATGATGCCGAGAACGTTAAATTCAGAGAGTGACATTGTGTGAATGTTAGTAATAAAGCCAGGGAAGTGGAGTGGGCTTTTGTCATTCACAGTACTTGGCACACTGCACGGAAAGATGCTACTTCCTGCTTTTTATTTGACTTAGAATAGTTGGCCTCTTGTTGCCAGGGTAACAAAGCATGGGCGTCTGCTGAGATCAGGACCCCTGTTAGGGTGTGTAAGTGCGTATTACCACTGTGGCCTTGTTGTTTCCATGAGGTGGTTGGCAGTATCTCAAAATACAAGACTCCTTAAAGAGCATTTTGACATTTGTAGTTGTGAATGAAGTGTTTAATATCGCCACAGCTCCCATTAAATAATGACAGACCGGGCTGGTCCAAGTGCTTCATCGAGGTATGCCGACATATTTGTGCCAACTATTTTAACCCCCACAACCCAACATTTCTCTGGTTTTTCAGGAATGCTGTCGCACACATTTTTTTCCCCCACCAACCTAAAACTTCAAACTTACCTTTTAGAGTTTCGACAGCCAACATTTCAATGTGTTTTGTACTTTCAAGCTCCTCACTGAGATCCTCAATGTCGCAGACGTGAGCTATTCAACAGAAGCTGTTGAAAGGTAGCGCATCCTGTCGATGCCGAAGCTTTGCAAAATCAAGTCTGAAGGGTTTGTTTGCGTAAAAATATATCTTGTCTTTATATATTTTCCTAAATCGTGTTTTTGTGTTTGTGCAATCAAGGGAATACCAATCAAACTAGTGTTGATTGAGTTAGTGGAGAAAGTCTTTCAGGCTGATTACCGGTGTGAAATACACATTCTCCATTGTGTATTCCCACAGAGCTTCATTGAAATTTCACTTTTTTCACAGTGTTGAAAAATTTAAAAAAAGGGGGTTAACCACCACATTAGGCTTCAGTCATCAGTGGTTGTTTGTACCAAAGCTTTACAATGCTAATCAAGCATTCAGCAAGGCTTTGCATCACAAATGTAATGAGTTCATTTGGAAGAATTTTGTATGTGATGCTTTTTGACTCCTTTCGTGTGACAGTGACAGCTCTCAAACATAGTCACAGTTCTAGTGCCAGCCCTCTCATCAACATTAAATGCTCCTTTTCATTGGCTTTCCACTGTGAAATGTTCAGTTCTGTCAGTCATCATAAAAATCTTACCGTTTATTTACATGAGAATGCAGCAGAAGAGTTCATGTTCAGAGAGATTGCAGAGATTGTAGATTTTAGAGTCGGGGGTCTGCAGGTGGACCCAGTTAGAAATGTTGATACGTCGACCGGCGAGGTTTCTGAACCTTAAACACATTTGTGAAACGTTGTGAAATGATGTCTTAGGTTTGGGCAACAGAACGCAACATAAAAACCATAATGACACGATGAATAATCACCCTTTGTTATGCAACATCAAGTACAAGCATACGGTTGCATAATAACCTCTTAAGACTGATGCTAAGTTTTTATCAGGTCCCAATAAGCCCAAATAGCAAAGAGAAATTAAAAATGCATACCAAAAAAGAGCTCAGGTCTTAGGAGGTTAAGTCAATATTCTGGGACACGAACAGCGGTCTCCTGCATGCAAGTCCTGTGTGTGTTCGACTCACCTGTCTTTAGTGGATTCTCCTGCTTGTTATACTCGTTATGCTATAACTTCTAATTCCTCGTTGTACGTCACTTCCTCTGACCTAATGCCAAAAAACCTTCCACATTCAACACGTCCGTTGGCTTGCAGAGACCCACAATGGCAGCTGGGCCGTACGTGGACGTACTGGCAGTGTGGCTCAGGCTTTTCGGAGCCCCGTTTCAAAGAAAACGACCCCCGTGTGCCACTTAAATGCGTGTGCACCTCGTCTTGTAGCTGATTGATGCGATGTCCTGCGGTCGAAGGAAAGGAACAAGCTGGGTGTTGTGTTACCGCCGGTCCTTTCACGCCCTGTAGGGTGTCACTCCTGACCCTCTTGTACTCTCCTGTCACCTCATGACTTTAAGCTTTCCCCTCCAGCTGAAAGAAGCTGGCTTCACTTTGACATAATGATGCCCTCAAATGAACCAGAGACACAATATTCGGCCACGGCCCCGTTAGCAGTAAAATGCAATTATCTTCCTTTCCCCCTAGATTGTAGTTACATTTTCACTGCTAATATCGCTCTACGCCTCAACTATTTTTGCAGACAACAAAGAAAAATCAGGAACATGTCAGTCAATAGCTTACTGGCGGTGCTGCTAATCTCACTCGCCAGCTGAATTATTCATAGTCAATTAGGGCTGAGAGGCTGAAGCTGTCTTCATGGCACAAGTGCATTTTCAATGATTCATTTCACGAGCTACGCAAGGGGTCTCTTAATTGTTGTTTACTGCTCGCTACCCAACCACATGTTATTTTTATGCCATCGTGATTACTCCCAACAGCGCTCAGAGTGCTTGGGAAACGAAGTCCATTATGAAGGTCCTGAGAGCTGTTTTTCCTGTCAAGCGTTTTCCAGGGTTCAAACTTGGATGCACGGGAACAATAAATCTCATCCCCATCTCGAGTGTCAAGTCGGTGAAAAATGAGAGCCGTGAAGAGATGCAGGTGGTGTGTGCGTGTTGTTTTTACGGTTCTGCGGGGCAGTAAATATACCTGCAGGGTTGTACATAGATTCATTTTTAATAAGATCCCAGAAGAACAGTTACAACTGTAGAAAAAAAGTTGAAAGGAACATTAACAACTTGTTAGCACAGCTGACAGCTGACTGTAAAAAAAACAGCAGGTTGATGGCGTCAGAAAATTGGCTGTTTTGCTGGCACTATTTTGTGTGTGTGTGTGTGTGTTTGTGTGTGTGTGTTTGGCAAACAGAATGTAAGAGGACTAAACGCCTGAGGTCACTGCTGACATAGTATGACGAGCTGTAAAAGCACCGTCTGAATTCTTGGGTGACAGACGACTCCTTTGACAGAAATAGACGTCTGCCCTCTAGGTGACGCCTCATACCTCAGTGAATCCATCCACATTCAGTATCCCTACATATAACATACAAGTATTACACACACACACCCATGTCAGACATTCACACACATCCAAACCTCCCGCAGACAGATGAAGCGCTGCACAAAATCCTGAAGAACCTGAGAAAACTGTTTGTTTTCTGTTGCAATTCACTGTCTTTCCATTGAGACTGTGAGGGGAACATAGAGCTTTTTTTTTAAAGTAGGTTTGAAAATATATTGAAATATTCATCGAATGTCATTCCTTTATTTTTCACTTTTAAAGGTTTTAAAAAAGTGACAAAACATTGTGACCAAATTCACAGTAGGCCGTATCTACAAGTCTTGAGGAGAGCTATTTTACCTTATTTTGAGTTGGGGAAAAAGCTGTTTTTTATGCATGTGTTATTGAAAACATGTGCAGGTGTTGATACTTTATAAATGAGACACAATAAATGCGTTTAGGCATAGTTAACATCTTATTTTCATTTCTTCACGTTAGTTAAACAAACAGACTGTACGCTAGCCTTTCACATCAGAGTCGATGTCATGAGAAGCTTATCGGAAATATACGAACATTCAGGCTCCCTCATGTGGCTTGAAGGTGTACTGCAGATAAAAAAACATTTATTTGACACCCCCTTATAATCTCCCGTGACCCAACGTGGGCCTCCGTTGAATTTGTCATTTGCGAGTGTTTTTCTTGTACGATGATTCTTGATACGTGAAGTAAGAATCCTGGCAGGAAACGTGTTTCCATGACATTTTGATTTGGCCATGCAGAGCTTTGCAGTGTGTTTCCACTGAACTCATTCATTTGACAATAATTCAGTTGTACAGCAACTCTCTCTCTCTCTCTCTCTCTCTCTCTCTCTCTCTCTCTCTCTCTCTCTCTCTCTCTCTCTCTCTCTCTCTCTCTCTCTCTCTCTCTGTGTGTGTGTGTGTGTGTGTGTGTGTGTGTGTGTGTGTGTGTGTGTGTGTGTGTGTGTGTGTGTGTGTGTGTGTGTGTGTGTGTGTGTGTGTGTGTGTGTGTGTGTGTGTGTGTGTGTGTGTGTGTGTGTGTGTGTGTGTGTGGCAGCACGTACACACTTTGTTGTGGCCTCGGTTATTTCTGGTGCTGACTGATTGCAGCTCTCATTACCACTTGTTTGTGTTCAGCTCTGTTGACACCTGTAAGATGTGACTGAGGTGAGTGTTTGCTTCTGCTGGTTGAGGTCGCATAGCCAGAGGCTTGTGTGTGTGTGTTCTCCAGACACACCAGACAGTATGAAAAGTTTTCTTCCTCTTTCTCTTCCTCTATTGATGGAAGAAAGTCTGAGCCTTTTTTCAAGAAGCCTCTGTTTGCATTTAATTTACAAGAGAAGAGCCTTTTTATATGAAGACGGCGAGTTCTGCAGCTGACCACGCACGCTGTGGAAGTGAACATTTAGTGATGTCATTAGAAGCCCAAGGATGTCGAAACTCTTGTCGTTTATAGCTGAGCCACAATCGGACTGTTGCTCAAGACATGAATTGTATGTTTTGCGTCATTTCGATCGCATTCATTCTGGGTGTGGTGGTGACGTGTGGCGGCAGTCACAGCTGCTACATTTAGATTATGTAAATTTGTATTAATTCCACATGGTCCGAAATGAAATCATTTTCATTTGATAATTACTTGGAGGAAGCCAGAGCTCACTTCTTTTCTCCTGTCCACAATAAACCAAATTATTATTTTTTATAAACAGCAGGGTTAATATCTGTTCAGGGCTTCAACACGTTCACTTAACTTACAATTTGTGTCCAGTAACAGACATTAATCTTCGGAGTAGATGTTTCATTTTAATTTCCCTTTATAATAATAAGAACAAGAACAGGTTTTTTACTGCAATTTAATTTCAGATCCGTCTTTCGGCTGTTGTTGTTGGCTGCGACTCCTCTCCTCTGTGGCGGCGAGTCTCACCTTGGCAGCCGCGCTCAAACTCACCGCTGACCATGTACTCAAAACACTCGACTCAAGACAAATACACGGCTACGACTTCCTGAACGTGACTCAAAGGCCTCCTTTAGGGATTGCATGAGTTTAGGGGTCACTGAGGCAAAACTGATCACAGAACAGTGGTGACCCGGGCTCAATAGCATATGAAATCACTTTTTTTTTCATCCACCTCTCAGAGCCTGACTGGAAGGAATCCTGCCACAACACACCGCTGAGGTCTCCACCTGCGGCTCGCTGTGATGAAGCCTTAAGAAACAACCGCCCTCTGTCCCTCTTGGCCGGGAGCCTCGGGCCCGAATGGCACCACCAGCTTGACCGGGAAACACATGGTGGTCGCTACAGCCTCCACGGAGGTGCACTGACCCCCGTCGCCGTTCACTCCTCCTCCCCCGACGACGACCACGACGATGAGCTCTCACAGTCGGTCAGGTAAGATGTGGAAAAAACACAAAAGAGCTCTTGTTGTTTGCTGATGAATTTACATGGGTGTGCTGTAGAATTTAGTTAGTTATGTAAGTACTGTTTCACTTTTCGAGAAGCAACAGAATTGTTCCATTCATTTGTCAAGAACTCTGCTTGTGACGACATTATTTTCTTTGGTGTCCAAGCAAAGATATTCCAGGCTAATTAAGGGCCTGTTGTTCTCCTGTATTCCTTGAAAAACTGACCTGAGCACGGCAATGTTTATTGTCTAGTCTGAAGCCATTGACTGTGTTTTTTTTTTTTTGCCCGTTTCCAATTCCAACATTTCAAACTTTGACGTTTGGTTTTAACTTCACAGAGCAGTGATGTTGACGTGTATAGCCTCTCTCCATTTCGATGACGTTGATAATTAGATTTCGTCGTACAAACCTGTTGATTTCATGTCGCATGACATGACAATTTCACCGCGGTTCCTTCAGAGAGGGGGCGAGTACATTTTTGTGATCAGCCTAATTGAGTTGCACACAAGGAAACAAATATTTCATAAGTTTCAAAGTGCCTTTTTTTTGCTTTTGTATGAAGAAACCTTTCACTGTTAATTTGAGTTGCAACCCATTTCGTCAGTTTTTATGAAAGCAGCAGTAGACCAGTTAAGTACAGTCTTCTATCTCTTCTGCACCATATATTGGCTCATAGGGAGCAAGATATTTCTTGGGGGATATATGTGCAGATACATCGTGTCTTCTGACAGTATACTGTAACTCTTATATTATACATCCTCTTATCTTTGTGATGCGTTCATATTGTTTTTCATCTCCTGTGCCGTCGTGAAAGGCAGGACACAAAGTTTAAGATCATAGATTTAATCTCCATGGTAGTTAAATTTAAAGGCAATGTTTCAATTATTTACACAGATGGCATTTATTTATAGAGTTTTATTAATTTCTTTCGGCTCAAACTAACAATGAGTCATATTAAGTGGATCCAGATTCACTCACTGTCCTTTGAACCGGCTGAAACCTCCGGTTCTGAAGAGTGAAGCCAGGGAGGAAGTGCCTTAAAACTCTCATTTGTTCTACTGGCCACCAGGGGGCAACTTTGCAAAAGGAAGTCTGATTGTATAGAAGTCTATGAGAAAGTTACCCTACTTCTCACTTGATTTATCGTTGTAATATTGGAAACAAGTTCAATCTCTTGTTCATTTAGTAGATTATTGTCCATTTAGAGTCAAACTACGTCCACTTCTTATATACAGTTTGTGCTTTTTTTTTGCAATTTCTGTTGAACTCTCCAAATGCAAGACACTCGTGGTGTGTTTACTGGTCATGAATTACATTTCACAGTAGGATTCTGGTGCTTGAGCTCCACCAATATGGCTTACCAAAACAGATCTTCCACTTCCCCTTTCTCAACTGCAGACCAAAGTGGACAAAAAAGCCAATTGTGCCCTTCCCTTACCCATCGTGCTTTGGCTGTCCTGGTCGTATTCAACGCAGTGATGTCACAGGCATTGATTAATTGTTGTGGTGCTACTGGTCCTGTGTGCCACGGTGTTGGTTGTTGGCATCGGCTTCTTTTCTCTCAAACTCGCCGTGTTTGTCCCAGCCAAAACGGTTTGCGTCAGAGTGGATGTTTCAGGCCATCCGGATAGCTGTGAACTCTGGCACAGGCCAAAGATATGTGGGAATTTTCTTCTTCTTCTTTTCTTTTTTAATTCGTCGTGTTATGTAAGAGGAACCTAGGAGATGGGCATTATTTCCCTTTTTTTCGTTATTTTCCCTCCTACTCAGATCTCTGCTCTTGTCAGTTTTTAAAGTTGTTTTCCCATAAATCCATGAGAGTTTCTAAAACAACTCACAGTGCAGGATTATGGATTTACTGTGGTTAATGTAGAGGCATGCTTGTAAACTTCCTCATTATTTCAAACACATCATCCGACTTGCTTCGGTGGCCAAGAAGCAACTTTTTGGAGTAAAAAGCTGCGCATTCACAGTATGTCAGTGGATGGATAAACATAATCCCACAGATTCCTCTTTTGATTCATAATGAAGCCAAACTGTTCCACACGCAACTATAACACCAAAAAAATAGGCGTGGGATAGTTCTGAAGAACATTTTTGCACGAAGCCAAAACACTCCGACTGCCAGACTTTTCCCCACCTCGAGGAGCTCCCAAATTTAAGAATGAAGCTTTCACTCCTCACTCTCACCGCCCGTTAGCAGTTCGTTTCCCCCTTGTCGCCCTGCTGTCTATGCGGCGTTGCTCAGCCCTTTTCCACATATGACAGATCATCGTTTCCCCATTCTAAAAACCGCCATTTTAGAGCACTGAAGGCCCCTTTTGTCCGACTTAAACTTGGGTGGCAGAGGCTGGCATGTTGACATGCTACTTGGCATTTTGAAACCAGGGTTTATGGCCTTGGAGCCGGAGCTCCAGCACACACACAGACAAACTCTCTCATCCCCAACAAGACCCCTCCCCTCCGCTCTCCAGAGGCAGTAATCGGTGGCAGGTCCTGGCTGAGGGGGGGGATCTTGCGTCAATAAATCGTCATGCAGAGCGACTCCCCTGCCTGGAACACAAACAGAGACAGGGGCCGTCTGCTGCTGGAGGCCTTGTATAGCTTGTTAAACCCCTCTTGAGGCTGCGCAGACCAAAAAGAAAGCTCATGCTGGGTTTAGTAGTGTTGGTCTTACTTGGCATTTCACTTCTTGGAGGGATCCCAACCTCTTCATCCTGTCTTATTCATGACGATATAGATGCTGGCTGATATTGTGCTTTAGTAGCCCGTGGAGAATCTGCTGTTTTGCAGAGTGAACAACCCAGAATACACCCCCCCGGTGAATTTAGTCATAGATAGCACACCCTTTCACCATCATGCATGCATTAGAAGGAAAAGCGCAGCGAAGGGTGTGGACCAAAAGAAACGCATTACCTTAACGTGCATGTTTTTAAGCGAGGCGCTGTGTGGGGAAGCGAGTTGTCTTTTCTGTCGGCCGCTGAGGTACGGGGCGGGGGCCGCCGCGAGGACTTGGTTTTTAAAATAAACACAAGAATCGCACCTCCTCACTTTTCTAGAGTCTTATTCAGACCGCCAAGCCACGGCAGCTGGTGGTGAATTATTCATGTCAAGTTTTTTTGGGACGAGCACGGCCATGTGTAGATTTTTATCCCAGAGATTATTCAGTATCAGAGAGGAGGGGAGGAACGATTGGGACGGCACAATGGGTGCTTTACAAAAGATGCTGGAGTGTAAACCGCTAATGCCAGATAAGATTATTTATTTTGGTTCCTCCGTCGTGATCGATGAAGCGCCGCGACGCCATTAAGCAGGATTAAAGTTCCTTCGTTTACAGCTGTAACAGTCACTTCTGTCAATACTGCGGCCGTGACTTCCTCTAGCATCCAGCTATTAGCGCTTTGATGCTAGTTCTCCTGTACAGTGCTGAACTGATGCAGGGATGTTCTTTTTTTAAGTTTTTCTCGTGACACTTTTTCCCAAATGTTTTGAGTCATTTTTTAAAGCTGATTTTAAACATATTAGTTGGACCCGAGCTCAACTAAAGTAAAAGTTTAAAAGTATTAAATTAACCCCATTCAAGCTGTACAGTTCAGTCTCCTGCATCTAAAACGGGAGAAGTTTTTAATTCTCTCACTTGCCCTTCCTTCTCTTCTGTCACTCTAATTTCCTATCTGCCCCCCTCTCTGTCTCTCAGTTTTAATCAGTAACTGTAATAAGGACTCACAGTGGGAGCTATCAAAAGCCTGCAGTGGTGGATTAGAAGAGAGTGGCTAGTGTCTGGGCCTGGCCACTGGAAAGTGAGGCATAATCTTCAAAAAGGGGAGCTTAACCCCTGCTGGCCCACGCCGACGATTCCTCAGTTACCGGGGGCCGCCGTGAAAGGGGAAAAAGGGCTGGCGGTGTTAATTGATCTGTTTCTAGTCTGAACGTTTTAGAAAGTCGTCCAAATGTGACTCCAGTCAACGAAAAAAGCAAGAAGTTAAGTCGAGCTTATTCAGAGGAATCTTTTCAGTGAGAGTAATGCTGCTCACTTCTGCATGCTTGCAGCGGAGTCGCCGCTGCTATCTAGTGATTGTCCACGGAGCCGGAGGGACACAATAGCGCTCTCCGCTATCTGCCTTTTTGATGCATTCGAGTGTCGCGGAAATGTTATTGTTCTCGTTTATCCTTGGCTCGGCAAGATTTTTCCTCAATGGAAAGACGGATGGGAATGAGGGTTGAAGCAGACTAAACAGAGGCCCTTTCTAAGCTGCTGTGGAGAAATAAGATTACCGCCTCGTTATTGTCTTTCTCACTACAGTTTTCCCAGAATATTCCATTCAAGTAATCTCATTGCCAGATGAAACAAGTGTGCAATTTAGCCTTCGGAAGAATTTATTAAGCATCCTGAGCTTCGAATTGAATTATGGTTTCGTACTCGAACTGCTGTCTGCTGTTCTTTCAAATAAAGAAAGATATTCTTTTTTGGTCATTAAATGTTAAGTAGTGAATGATTTTTTCGGCTGATTTGGAGGCTAAATTGTGTCAACTGGCATTGAATTCTTAAATTCGTAAAATTATTATTACCTACCTTTTTGTTTGGACCCTTTTTCTCGTATCTCTGGCTGTTTTTTTCATGGACATATCGGTGAAGTGCGTTGCGTCGAAGCTGCTTTGCTTTGTACAACTCAGTGGATTATATAGCAGAAGAAAAAGTATGGGTTAAATTGAATTGTATTTGTGCTTGAGCTGACCGCACACACAGATACCAGCTATCGACTGCCGACGACGCAGCACTCCGAACAGCCCAGATGTCCAGTACATAACAGATATAGAGATTAAGAACATGCAAGACCTTGAAGATTAACCCGTAAGGACCCACATCTGCTACTAAGCTGTACAGTATGAGTGGAAATGCAAGAGGTCACCGTCGCTCTCATTGTCTGTGATAGTGGGACGGAGAATCTGCTGCCTTTCCCATCTGGCTGGGGAGGTGCAATCCGCTGTATGGGTTCAGCAGGGGACAGCCAAGGAGAGGGAGGCGGGTCAGGTGGGTCTCCGAGGATGTAATCCTCCTGCTTCTATGAACAAAACAAAATCAAAAGTTCCCAGCAGTTACACAATCCCTGTTAGGAAGGGCTCAGTGCACCCTGGGTCTCGCAGGGCAGAATGAACTTTTCCAGGCACTAATCCGAGGATAAGCCCTGAAACAGAGGCCTGCAAACTCGGCTGTGTGCTGCGGTGTACTAAAAATGCACAAAATGCCCCCGCGGAGCTGTTGTTGCCCGCTTACGATTGGCATCCCCCTGCAGATCAGGACTGGCGGGGCTAATATGGTGATTCTTAAGATTCAGGTCATGCCCTTCAGGCAAAAAACGTTGTCTTTCATCTTTCTCAGAAACAGTTCACCATAGTTTCTATTTTGATATTGTCCAACGTTGTTGTTCAGCATTGTGTTATCTTATCTTTAATGTCACGATCCAAATCACATCCATAACGTTAAATACTCCCGGGGTTCCTCTGAGGAGGCATACGGAAAATAGATATGTGAGGCGTCAGATCCTTGGAAGAGAGACGATATACGATGGACTCTCCAGTCGGCACACGCCTGCTGACTCGATACGTTACAGTTAGTCACTCCAGATATCACAATACGGCAGCCCAACCCAGCAAAACATCCTGAACACCTTCTCTTCAACTCCTGAATCTCCGAGCTCGGTTGTAAGCAGGTTGGGTCGCGCTGGGAGGCCACGAACAGGTGTTTCTGTTAAAGGTCATTAATTAACGTCACTGAAGGTTAAATGAAATTGAACTGATTAACTCCTGAGTGATAAACAGGGCGGGGGAGAAAATAACTCAACCAAGACTGCTCTATGTGCTTCCTCCTTCAATAAAATACAAACAATAGAAAAAGCATCCAAGGGACTCGGACATCACTGCCAGATATCCTAACATTCCTACCGAGTGATACAAACATTATTAGGCCAAAACGCACACAAGCTCTAACAATGAGTTTTGAATAAATCATCCCAATTGAATATCATGAAGACTGACTTAATGAAAGATATTTCATCCCTTGTGGGTTTTTTTTGCAGTTAACAATCAGGCGATTGTTTCTGAACTTAATTGCTATCGCTTTGGCCGAAACACCCTCCTGAACCCTAAAACTAAATTACCACAGTTTACCGGTCTTCTACTCACACCAACGCTCCTGATCGTTGTTTGACTGCGACGATGAGAAAGTCGCCTACCTTCACTTATTGTCGATATCACTGAGTGAAACGGCTGGCTGCTGTTTTCCTCTTTGCTTTGTAGTTTTATTCACATGTGTGTGCCAAGTGTGAGAAATAGTTTCCAGACGGCGTTTTTTAATGGAGTGTAATTGGGTGTTTTTTTGACAGCAGATGCGCCGGATGAAGGACTTGTAAAAACGATCGATTGGTGCCGATCTGGTTCCAGTTGTGAGACGTCCATTCAGTTCAGTTTAACCATCCCCAAAAGGGCAATTGAACAGTTGCCTGGACGGACATCGTAGTGGCATTAATGCACTGGTTCGTTCGAATCCATCCCCCCGTTTGCACCACATCACTCCCCCGCAGTGCTCCGTCTCGGTGAGGCTCCTTGACAGTTTTTATATGCGCTCTTTATGATGCCCTTAAAACCACTTGAACTTTAAGTATAAGCTCAAATTAGCATCCTAAGGCCCGGGAGCTTTTTCATAGAGTTTTGGCTGCTGGTCATCTGCAACATTAAATGACATCCTCTTGCAGGACGCCAGCAGGCAGAAGGAGGGTGCTATGGATCGGCTCTACCATGCTAATGATGGACCCCCCCCCTCCAACGATCTATTTGTTGCTTTAAATAAGCTGTAAACCAATCCATTCCAAAGGCAAACGATCCATCTTGCAATCTCGAACATTCAAAGACAGCGCTTCACCCACAAGGCTTCCAAATCACCGGTCTAAAGACTAGAGGCTAGTCCTAAAACACGTCCGAGGTGGAGGAATTCAAAAGCAGGAGTTCTCTGGCTTTTATAACTCTGATTCAGCTGGGGAAATCAGGGTTGTTAAAGTGAATGTATTATGTTCAGAGCCTTCTACTCAGCGAGGCTTTTGAACTCCTACTGCTCCTCTGGAGCTGCTCGGCTGCCAACGGCAGACTCCTGTGGTTGTACTTGGCAGCTTGCATGTGTGAATGTGTGTAATTTTCAAGGTCTTTTTTTTGGGGGGGGGGAAAATGCATGCCTGCTTAATAAACATCCCTTAAATAAATAGCCGTTGAGATCCCATCTCGCAGACGTTCTACCTTTTTTTTTAATAGCATTTTTAAAAACAGCAGCGGTCTTCCAAGTCGTAAAACTTATCGGTTTATTACGTCTTTTCTTTAAGTGAACGGTTTTATTCAGCCCCGGCTGGACATTACTTCTCTCCCGTTGTTGTTGTTGTTACAGATTCCAGTTTTTTATGTGTAATATAGATGTACACAGGGTGCAATTTGTTCAAACTGAAGGGAGGGGGGACGTTTTGAAACGTTTTTATTCATGAAAATAAATCGGTAATTTCAGAACTTGAACTTCTTCATTGCATTTGCAAGAATATTTTAATGTTTTTGTTTCTTATTGAACTCATCAAGTAGCATTGCGCAATATTTGTACTCTTATCATTTTGAACTTTAAATCATGCGGACACATAGGGGCTGTTATCTTATTTAAGACCTTAGATAGTCAATAGGAAATCATCTTTAAATGAAATAACATAAAAATAAATAGACCAGGAACATTAACCACAATGTCATTTCATCGTTCTATCGCACTATAGACTGTTCCCATTACAGCTCTTAACTAAGATTAAAATATTTAATGGTCTTTTGGTGAAGTAGGATCGATCACTTTGAGGGGGGTATAAATATAATTCAGCAGAGGCAGAGATATATAAAACATATTTGGACCCCCCCTCCCTGAGTGTACACGTTAGCAATGAGCTACTGAGCCACCGGACCGAGACACGACCACATGTTTTGGCTAAACATGCTTGCTATTTTGGATGCGGAGTGACGGATGACTTTGTCGAGTTTACAGAAATGTCAGGTTGATGTTTCAGGTATATTTAGCCTCATATTAACAAAGACAGAGACGTGAAGAAAAAAACAAAACCCTCAGGCATATCTTCTCTGCAGACCCTGTTTTCTCCGAGTGAGCGGAAGACGGAGAAGAAACACAGGAGGTTAAAAGCTTTAATGGAGTTTCAGCTTAGCTCTGTAAAATTCAGAGCAGTAGATAAAACTACCGCGCTCTCCTGGGCCACAGTGGTGCCTTGAAATTACAATGAAATGAAGCCATCCCAGTTTTTACTCGTTTGGCCAGTATTTGATTTTTCTAAATTTACATTTTATCAACCGTAGCTTAAGTTTAATTCCAAAAGTTGTTCCAAAAGACACTTTTTTTTTCTTCGTTTTTGCTCCTTTTTCATGGTTGAGAAAGACCAACGAGTGTTTAATGAATGTAACTGTTTCTCTAACCCTCATCTTCATCTTCTACTCAGGTGGAGAGTCTGCAACACCTCCAGGGTTTGGAGCTGTGTAGCAGCTCATGTTGCCTCTCTTATCTAATGTTAGCTCAAGCATGTACACATCAACAGTTTCATTTGTCACTCATATCTAAGATCCCGACAGTTTATGTTGATTATATCTATATATATCTATTTAAATTGGAATGGGTCATAAACCCATTCCAATTGAAATATTATTTTTATCGATACATAAGAGTGTCGACATCAAAATAGGCCCTCCCGCTCCGGCTGACTGCACATACCGAGGCGGTTGCTATGATACGCCAGTTGCTATGGAACAAGTACTAGCAGCTAGCATAATTTTTCGTCACGTCGTTTGCTTGTTAATTTAGTGTGATGACACCAGGATGACTTTGATAAGAGAGAGAGAGAATTAGATTCATCATCGTCATGTGACCTGCAGATAAATAGTTACCAGGAGACAACATACACTCCAGCCATCAATAGATAATAACAAACTTATTGTAAAATTGTTGAGTAATGTTCAGTAAAGCATTATTTCAGTTTTTTTTATATTTAAAATCATTCATTGTTTACATTAATACGGTCTCCATCCTCATAAATCTACGCTCGAGGCTTCAAACTCATACAAATGTAGAATTAATTTCCCTGTTAATACATCACACCTTATTATTACCCAGTACAGCTGTTTGCCCGAAGACCATTACTGTACCAGCGTTCCCAGCAGGCCACATGAAGGATTTACAGTGGTGCACCCAGGAACCTCCTGTTGGAGGAAAAAAAAATCTCTTCAAGATCACCGGGTTCAGCGGCGCTCGTCATCAGTCAAAACGCACGAAACCGAGCTTCGTCGTCCTCCCACATTTGTAATTTCGCAGACTTTCATCCATTAGCATAACATAGCAAGCTCATTACTTCAGCTTTCAGGAGCGGCGAGCCTATGAGATGAATGGGACGGCGAGCGTGTGCCGTATGGCGAGATAAATGAGCTGGTGTGAACACGCTAGTTGAATAAACATATTGCTCACTGTGACCTCTGGTGCTGTGATCGTGTCGCCAAAGTTAACTGTCAGGAAAAGGTTTGACGATCACAATCCTTTCTCTGCACTTTAGTTTGGGTACAGTGTTAGTTGGGTTTATTGCAGTGGAGATATTGTTGTTTCCAAAACTTTTTCTTCTGGGGATTCACTTTTTAAACCTGACAAACTATCACAACCATAATTCACGATCTACAAATCTGCCATTTCCACATCACCTCTTATTATCTCAAAAAGGTAAAAGAGCCATTTTGAAGAGAGATACGTTTGAGAAATCTTTGTTTTACGCAGGTTTTATTGAAAATAACATTTTTATAAATTAGCCTTTGTAATTGCATTTAGGAAGAGTTGACACACCCGTTGTTTTCCTCTTATCAGTAAAACAAACAGAAAGTAAGCTAGTCTTTCATGTAAGACGACAATCATCAGAGCAATCCCGAACATTTAAGCTCCCCCGTGTGGCTCAGCGGTGAACTGCAGATATAAATGCTGAAGGTGGTGTGTGCGTGTGCGTGTGCGTGTGTGTGCGTGTGCGTGTGCGTGTGCGTGTGCGTGTGTGTGTGTGTGTGGATTTAGCATCATCGAGCATTGAGGTTGCAGGCAGTGTTTCCCCTAGAAATTTTCAGGCCCGGTGGTACCCGCCGAAAAAACCCTATACAGACGAGACGTGTGGGATGGTGTATTGGTGGAGTTGGATTAAGTCAGGTGGCACAGCAAGCAGTCTGCAATTCTGCAATTATTATATTTGCATTCAACATTTTTGTTCAACCTGAGTGTATTCAAGGTTTTCAAGGATTCAAGGGGAGAGTGACTTATTAAGGTGCCGGTTGATGGAAATGATCCAAAATTAGGGGCCGGAAAATATGTCTGGAAAATGAGGAGCATAACATTAATAATAGCTCCAGATACTGTAAAACACTATAACGACATATGAGTGCATATATTGTCTTATTTTATCAAGTAAAATATAAGTTATAGCTTTACTCAACAGCCTGATAGTTCATAGAAATTCAGGTAGAAATAGGTTAACTCAGAGTTCCACAGCTTATCAAAAACAATCCTTATTTTATTAACATAGGCTGCCTAAGGGCGCGATCAGTAGCGTGTTTCGGCACGATTGCCCCAGGGGGGTCCCCCGCGGCTTTGCATTCACACTGCTCCAGCCTGCTCGGTTGTACATACGTCATCACGTCCTAATACTTGGCTTGATGTTGTTTTGAAGGAGCGCCGTCTCTGCATATATTTATATTAAACACTCGACCTGCATCAGCGAATGTGCGCACGAGCGGATCTGTGCGAGCAGGCAGCGCGAGGAAAGCGGATTTTGGACGGAGAAACACAGCGGCATTTTTCTTATAAATGCACCCGTCCGGTTCCGGTACCGGTCCGGTTCCGCTCACACCACGAGTCTAAAGAGTGCAACAGCTTGTCAAAATACAGTGTCAACGTTACGTGTTTTCAAAGTAGAAAGCGACATCGTGGTGGTTTAACGAGGCGGAACGGCATCAGAACAACATCAAGCGTGTAAACTACACGAAGAAGAACGTAGCGGAAGCGCGCGGCGAGGATTGTTGCGGCCGCGCATCTTGCGGAGCAAGTCTACTGTGCTGCGCGGAGGCGCTCCTAATGTAAATGATTATTGATTTATGAATGAATTGATAGGTAGCTTATTTTTGGCGTATTGATTTTTTTTTTTTGGCCTGGCGGCAGGTCTCCTTGGCCTGGCGTCCCGCCAGGCCTGTACAATGGTAGGGGAAACACTGGTTGCAGGTTATAACCAACTGAAACTTCTCCCGATGTGTCAAGCATGTAGGGGAACTACGGCTGATAAGGGGGGAAAAACGTTAATGGGCCGATCCAGAGCCAGTTGGTTTGTCCCTTCTGGGCTACTGTAGAAACATGGTGCTCATCTCCATGGAGACGACCGGCTTGTATGTAGATATAAACATGATTAGACACTAAATAAAACATTATATGTATCCTCCTAAATGCTTTACGCTGCAACTAAATAAAAGACAATGAAAGGATTTGACCATCTTCTACTGGTATAGACTGTGAAACTGGGCAGTTTGATGAGACGGTACATTTTGTGATCTATTGTCGCCCTGACTCTGATTTTGTCTTTGTGGCCACGTCCGTCGGGCTCACTGTCATTTGCACACGATTGCACTGGGAGCTAACACTCTAATGAGCATCCGTGCAACGACGAGCCACGAGGCGAGCGTTTCACTCGCATGGAGGTTCAACGGAAGATGCTGACACAACATGTAACACACGCGAACGCCTGGCCGTCCCGTGGGAATCTTTACTTTGACCTGGCGACGCGCTCTCAAAGGGGCGTGGGACAATGATATAGCTTGTAGCGAGCACGCTGCGTGCAGAAAGCAGCACTTTGCTTTATAATGGAGGTTATCTAATCACATGGAGGAGGAGGAGGGTACAATGTTAGGCCTCCTAATTTTAAGTGTTACTCACTTCTCATGCAGCGAGTCTTTTGTTTTGTGTTTTAATGGTTTTTGAAACACTGTTTGTAGTGTTGAAGTTCACAGTCGGTGTAACTACTAACTATGATTTAAAGAAACTCCTCCATAGTGCTCTTTTAAAAGTTATCAGAGTGAAGAAAACAAAAGTGAGTTTACGGTTATTAAGGTGCAGTGACTGTGGGCTTCTTTGATTTGTATCTGAGAAGAAATATTTGTTTATTCACCACATTTTTTATTTGTCAGATCTCCATTTCAACTCAATTGTAGACTTTTAAATGAAGGCTTGACTTCCTCTGTCAGATCGTACTATCACAGCCAATTGGACACATTTGTGTGCAAGATTATAATATTTGATCATAATGATAAATATTAATTTACTTGTAATTCTGCACCCTTTTTGTTGCATTGTCATTGATGAATGAGTCAACACTAAAACTCCATTTTAAAACCATGTGAAGCAGTAAATTAAATTGCCATAATTATCTCTATTTTGTTTGGCTGTTATTTTTCTTATGTAATACCGAACTACACAGTCTGCTAATAAATCAGCACCAATAAATTAATCTATAGGTGGAAGACAACACAGCACACACAGTGATTGGACAGAGAGAAGGGAAAGATAGTTATGTTTTTATGATCTATTTATAGACACTATTAATAGGCACAAGTAACCCCCCCCTCCCTCCAAGTGTTTTCCCTCTCACAAATGTATTCACACATTCATTTAGAGAACAGAGTACATTTTGTTGCAAGCACGGATCTAATGGGGCCCCTATCCCCTTTTGTCTACACCAGACACACAGCAGCCTCATGCCAAAACACAAACAAACCACAGGAGAGGACAAACTGTGCAGAGCGACCAGGCTTTCCTACTGTTCAAGGTACTTAATTACATTATACCTGCTATATCAACACGTTATCATTACCACACACACACACACACACTTTGGTGTCACTCTCCATGAGACCCGTGCGTCGCTAAAGTCACAGTAAACACACGTTGACGTTGTGAATTCAAACAAAAACGCGTTTAGGCAACAAAACTGCTTAGTTTGGTTTATTAAAAAAAAAAAACACAAAAAAAAACCTGACGTTTCGGTGAAAACGTCTATTCGTCTGTAAAGTGAACATACAAACAACACCTTTCAGACGAGGTACGATCTCCTGCTTAAAAAGGTTTCAAGTGATTTCTTGCACCAGCACTCACCAGCATAGCAACAGGACTCCCAGTTCATAATTAATGGAGGATTTGTACAGACCCGGACTGTTGCTTTAAGCCTCCCATGGAGGCCGGGGTCGTGGTCGTCGGGCTGCCCAGTGATGTTATGACCCGGGTATTACGTCCACAGAGGATCAAGGCAGCCTGTTACATTACCCAATGAAGTAAAGAGCCTGTAATAAGGTTGACAGTGATCTAAAAGCAGTCCTAGATTACAGGCCCGGATGATGTAATCAACCAGACCTCAGTGGAATATGGAACTTAATGTAACCTTAATATACAGTTGTTGTTGTTGTTTTTCATAGTGGACGTTCGCTTTCTGGAATTATATCATTATTATTACATTTTACAGCACTATTGCATGTTAAATCAACTTCTAAATGATTTTAAAATCATATTGTTGATTCATAATTTCACTCACACACACAATTACTTATTTCAATACTGTAGAAAATGTACACGGTATGATATAGGACAGTTTTAATACTGTATTCACTGTATTTCTGTATATGACCCTAGTGGTCATGTGACAGTCACAGCATCAGCATCCCACAGAGCCACAGCACTGATGGATTGTACCCAACTTACAGTAACTGCATTTTATAGATATTTAAGACCAAAACAAATATATTTATATATATTTTTTTCTTTGTGGTTTATCATGACACGTTTATTTTTGTGCTGATTAGGTGTGACGTGAGGTGGTCTCTCTCTGCCGTGCATCCGTGACACACGTTTGGGGGCGTCCTTGTTCAGAAAGCACTCGATGAACTGGAGGGGGGGGGGGTTTGAACCAAAAACCTCTTAGCCCTCCTAGATGGCATGTGGAACCAATCTGCTAATATTCCGGCCCCCGAAAAAGAGGCGAGCATCTATCTCCACAGACTAAAGGTCAGGCTGGACATAGGCCCCCCGTTATTGAGGGCTCTTTTGTCAACACCACCACAGTAAACAAGCGAGCCATTCTCAGCTCTGCTCTAGTTATGCTGCATGAAAACAAGCGTGACTATTTTAATTGTAATTAGAGGGAGAGAATTGGTGTAGGGACTGAGCCAATCATAGAGAGTGGATGACTGTGTGTGTGTGTGTGTGTGTGTGTGTGGTGTATGAGGATATACTCCTTGTCTAGTTGTAAGGGACGAGCACAGACCCCTTTCATTTCCCCGTGAACAGCAAAGCTGTCATGACCGACACTTTTTAAAAATCCAGCAGTCAAAGGGCCGTAATTGTCGCGTGTTTAGTCACACAGTTAATACGTGAGTAAGTGGGAGAGTGTTCCAGGGGGGGGTTTATTCTACCTTTTATTCACTCGCTGCTTCATTAGCATGACTCACATCCTGACATTTCATCGCCCTTGTGTGTCATCTTACTGTCATCTCAGCCACTTAAAATCTGCAGCATGCTCGGCTGCTCGGCGAGGCTTTTTCCGGCAGCGTTTCAGGAGGCCAGTGTGTGACCACTTTAGGAAACACTGGTCACAACCAATTAGAGTGCTCCTCTTACTGCAGTTTGTAGGTTTTTTTTTAGAGGAAGTAATCCTGTTAAGTGGTCCCTGCTGGTTAAAACATGACGGATATAGGCAGGAGTTGTATTTGGAAATACTTGTTGTGCTATAATGGATTTTTTATTTTTACGTCACAGGAAGTGCACTGTAGTGATTTTGTAAGCTTTGTTCTGATTGGTTAATCAATGACTAAAAGTACTCTTTTGGGGGGTTTGATCACAAGATGAGTACGTATTCGCGGGGTAATTTTTGATTTATGTGGGGCAGACGTGCCGGGGAGGAGGGCGGGGCTTAATCATCAACGATGGCTGAAATAATTGCTGCTTTATATGTATATAAATTTCAGCTCATACTGCCCCGATCCTACAATGAATACGCCTTTAAGACCTGGAAAGCTTACAGTTTGTGTTTCCGAGGGATGATCCTCCCTCCCCCTCGTGATCTGATCTCTCCCCCCCCCCCACCCCCCCCCCCCCCCCACTTGCTTCAGTCAAACGATTTCTGTCTAATTACCGGTTATAAGCTGTGCACTTCCTCTGACAGGCTCCATATTAGAAACCAAATCTTATAATTAACCCATCCTCTCACATGAAAGTAATGGCAGTGCTCTGCCTTGTCAGAGGCCCATGTTGACAGTTCTGTCATCTCGGGACCAGCCCCCCCACCACCCCACCACCACCGCCTCTTCCAATCGGCCCCGGCAGTTTAAGGAAAGATGAGCCGGCTAATGGACCGCTTACTAGTGGAGACGAGTGAAGAGATTGACCTTGAGCGGTTTCTGGTTAAGTTGTCTGAGCGGAGAAAGCAAGTTGGACAGAAAAAGTCCTTTTGTGTAAAACCGAATGACTCTTTTTATAATGTCAAATAAGAGACACCTTCAGAAAATTCAAATATAAATGCTTTAAAGTATATATTATTAGCTAATTAACATCATCAATCTGAAAGGATTTCCTCACCGAGAAGCACCAACGTGACTTTTCAGCCGATATTGAAACCTTGAATCTTTAACTTTTACTGAAATCAGGATTATGTCGTAAAACTTTAAATGAATCTCAAATATTCTTCAATTAGATTCAAATCCATATCCAGACACTGTGTCTGTGCAAGAACTACATTAAAACAAAAACGCTCAAATCACAGTTTGGCAAAAAGGTGTTCAAATGTTTATCTTGTTGCCATAGAAACAGGTATAGGATAAAGATAGCCTTGATATCTCTGAATCATCGCTCGGCTGCTTGAATTAACAGACAGCATTGCTTTTTTGGCGAGTGGACGTGTGAGAAATATTGCCTTTTTAATATTTCGACTTTTGTTCAGACTGACAGCACAGTCTGATAGATGATAATATTGTGTTATGAGGTGGTCATTTTTGTTGTTTTTTTATGTTTTATACAACATTTTGTGTGAAAGTTGGCCGTCCTTCAAGTCGCTGCCACCGCTGACTGATCCGGGGGAGTTCTGGGAGTGGATTAGTGTTGCTGAAGGAGCTTGTTGACATCAGATGGCATGGGAACTATGAATCCACACACAAGGCTCAACCAAGGAGCTCAGGCAAACCTGCAGCAGGCGGGCAGAGAGGGGGAAAAACAAATAAACTAAGCCCAAAGCAAGTATCCCCACAGTTGGCATGTTCCCATAGACATTTGGTGGAGAGGGAGGGTGAGAGGATGGATACAAGAACATTCTGGTTATCAGGGAAAAAAGGACTTATTGGTGTTTTCTCAGTCTTTGGGTCAAAAAGATTCACACGTGTCACAGTGCGAATGGGTTCGTTACAAGATAAGAAGCATTTTTGTGGGACGACGTCTCAATATGATTGCAAATGTTTGGTATGTGATGCATCACGTTGACGACACTTGTCCTTGAATCAGCTGCCAAACTTCCTAATGTGTCCAGACGTGCAGTTTTACTGTAGCGTCCTACGGCAAACAAGGAACCTAACATCATAAATCACAGAGCCCCACTCTGATGGATAATATTAATAATAATCACAATGACGGCACAATCCACTCAGCATCAGATTGTTTGTTAATCCCACTGTAAACTCCCGCTAAAACCTGAGCGAGTCAGTATTATTACAGATAATCCCCTGGTCTGGTTTATGTGACGTGCTGGTGAACGCAGGCCTAAACCACACACACACACACACACACACACACACACACACACACACACACACACACACACACACATACATGTGCACACACACACACACACACACACACACACACACACACGTGCACCCACACACACATACATGTGCACACACACGCACACACACACGGCATTCTCTTTCCAAACTGATTGCCTTTCAGCTCTGTTTCAGCAGATCACAGCACAAAGCAGATGGTGGCTACATATAATGTCACTGAGAGTTTTATCTTATTGATGCAGAGCTGCCTGAATGCTGCCAAAGGGACGGTGAGCAACTAAATGGCCCAGCGTTGCCTCGTCCGTTCGGGCCATCAGGTCAATTTACCTGGTTTTTATGGTGCAGGAATATTAGTTACTTTAATCAAGAATCCACCACTTAATTCTGACTGATTGTTGGTTTGGTGGTTCAGGCATCAGATCAAGATGTCTCCTGGACTCCCCTTTTAGAGGTCCTCACGTCCCACTAAGGCATCGGGGTAGAACCAGAATATTACACATCACAGCCTGAACGCCTCAGGGTGACCCGGGAAGAGCTGGGAAGACGTTGCATGAATCCTTGAATCTTGAAAACTCACTCGGCCTGCTGCGCTCTAAAACACGATAAGTTAATATAACTAAAAAAAATTGGGTGAAACTGATTACATCGAAAATGTAAGTTTCGCTTACTTTACACAAACACTCTAAATTAAGTAGTTCTAACTGGGTTATTTTAAGCAACACAAACTTAAATTTGAAAAACATTCCTAATCAAGTACTTTTCACTTGGTATTTTGTTTGAACTGCCTCGACCCGGTCCCAGATAAAATGGTGAACATGGTCTTAACATAACACCTGCTTTTTTAACATTATTATGTTAGCATTGTCATTGTGAGCACGTTAGCGTGCTGACGTTAGCATTTAGCTCAACGTGCAGCATCATGGCTGTAGACCCTCACACTGCCCGGATTCTTACTTATCACTAAATTATGCTCTATAATGTGTTCTCCAACACACAGATGAGTTTCAGTTATTTTAATAAAAAAAAAAGGTTTTATCATGAAACCCAAGTCTGGATGGAATCGTTTCTATTCTGCATCCATATATAAATATTTTCTTTTTTCCCTGGTGGAATAATTTTCTCTATTCCCCTGAGCTTTCATCAAAAGTGGAGAGCACGTACTGTGATCTTGTGTCAAATGATTGCTCCAACACTCGTTGACCTCGTTGCTGTTTGTAAGGAGCTAAACTTGGACCTGGATTTTTTAACATTTACAGAAACCTGCACCAGGGATGTGATAGTGATATGATTTTATTTTTATTTGATAAAACATTCAGTTTTTTCGTTTAACCTGAGAAATTTCCAGTGATATCGCTGAAGTTTTCCTCACTTTTAAAGCCCTCTGCTGTAAATATCTCCTTTTTAAAACCTCTCAGCTCCACTGATGTGGCCGCTGCCAACGTACACATAAACAGTGCAGAATCGCAGCAGAGCCAAATACTTGAACTGAGGTTACCATGCTCATCCTTGCTTGCTTTTTAAACAAGCAAAGAAAAAAAACCCCGCCCTCCCTCCCCCCCCTTTAAACCTCTCCTAGTACCCGAGTCCAGGAGCTTTGCCAAAAGCAGCCTAACGCTAAACATTCACAGCACCGGGGAAGAGAAAGCAAACTCTGGGAAGGTACAGGATTGACGTCAGAGAGAGCCACATGTAAGACATTCCTTCCTAATTACGGGGAATGCGCTGGCTTATTGTGTGCTCTGGTTCATATTCATCTTTTAAAAGGTGGGTGTTTGTTTTATAGATTGTGCTACCTTTTCAGTGTATTAATTCTCCCTGTTCTTCTACTTTAGCCAGCCCTATTATTTCACATCCTCCTTCTCCCTTTCAACCCACCTTATTTCTCCTCCACCTCTGCTTCATTCCTTCCTCGTGCACTCAAACTTGAAAAAAAAAAAAAACCCGGCTTTGTGGTAGATCATTTAAAATTGCCGACGGACACCCGTGCCCACTTCTGCAGGGTTTATTTCTCGTGTGCAGCAAAGGCTGATGTGTTAAGATTATTTCTGCTGACCAGCTGCTGTGCTGTTATTCCTCCTTCCTGGAATGTGTGAGCAGTTCCTGACTGGTCCACTTGTTGTTTTCACAACACTTCTAAACTGGACTCAACTAATTAGGCGTACTCTTTATTTTTGCGGCTCACCTTTCCCTTAAACGCTATTCAAGAGATCCATCTGTGGTGCTTTATAAGTGCAAAGAAATGTCACTTTTGATGCACAGTTATATTAGATTGGGGGGCAAAGCAGGCTTTTTGAAAAATGAATGGTGGTTATTATTCTGCAGCTTCATGATGGGCTACAGTTTATATTAGGGGTGGGTAAAAATATCGATACGGCAATATATCGCGATACTTTGCCGCCCAATACAATATCGATTTTTCAACTCCAAAGATCAGTTTAAAAAAAAATGTTTTTGACACGTTGTGAATGCAGTACTTTATATTTTTTTATTTTATTTTCAATATTTATTCCAGTGAATTTCATGGGAATTAATACAATGGAGAGGCTGTTTTGAATGAAATAGTTTTGACTCAGTTTGTCCTCTGATCAATATATATCTACATATACAGGTACTTGTGTTTTCATCTTTATTTATATCGCAATATCGTGATACGTATCGTATCGTGAGGTTCTTGCCAAAACTCACCCCTAGTTTATACACACAAAAAAAAATATTTCTGGTTGGTAATAGCAGATTTTCTTCTTCCCCCTCATTGAAAAATCCAGAATCTATAAATATGCACATGTTGCTCATTTCAGACGTTACAAGATAAAGTACTTTACTCAAAAGTCCGTTCTCAGATGGCATATTAGACTTCGTGTTGAAGTGATTTGAGGTGAGATCAGACGGCAGCCTCCAGTTCTGAAAAGTGAAGCCAACGTGGAACTGGCTTGAAATTGCATTCCTTCTAATAGCCTGCAGGGGGCGACTCCTTTGGTTGCAATGAATTATCTCAGTAAACATGAGTTTATAGTCTCAATTTCTAGTTTCAAGTCGAGAGTTGGGCGGTGTTTTAGTCTCAGTACTTCAACACCTTCACTGTGTTTTCAGTTCATGACAGTTAATTTAGTTTGGTGGCCTAAAAGTCTCATATTATAAGCTCCGCCCTCTCATGTTTCTGCTGGTTACAAATAAAAACAAACAAGATTTCCTCAGACAAAATGAGTTTGAGGATTAAAAACAGCAACCTACAAAACAGTGTGTGACGTCACGGTGACGACGTCCACCTCTTATATCCAGTCTATGAGGGAGCAAACAGACATTCCCACTTTAGCAGGTGAATATGAAAACAGTCATCTCGTGTCAAACTCGTCTGCACAGTGAAGTAACAATAAACACTATATTGAATGGAGGGAGACTTTAACTGAGCGTCTGACAACATAGAGATTTGTATGCTTAGATAATACACCTGTGTGAAATAACAATGGTGTGATCCGTGGGATGTGTTCTCAGTATTCACCATTATCCCTTTTAAAATTCATGTATTGGTACATCTTTAATTAGACTTTTGAGTAGAAACACAAATCTTAGAATTGGAAAATACCATTTCCTGAAAATGTTAACCTTCTATCTTAACCCAAGTCTTCTTCTTAGTTTTGATAAATTACCTTTCTGTGAAGCAAATTCATTTTTGAAGGGAACATAATTGTACTTTTCTGTTTTCTATCGACATAATTAAGAAATGAAAACATTGATAAACCTAACAGCTTGAATATATTCTAAAGAATTGCATTCATTTAACTAGAATAGCTACATGTTACTTCAAAGTAGAGCAACGTAATTTATAGTGGACGGGCTTGGAAAGTGTCGGAGCCAAGCGGAGCTAAAAATGAAACGGGGTCTTCCTCAGAGAATATGGAGCTTTAGTGGAGGGGGAAAAAAAAGATTGGCTGCGATTAGTGTAGAGTGAGTTGATTTAGGGGAAAGGAGTGTGATGATGAAGTGTGAGAGGGTCACACACACACACACACACACACACACACACACACACACACACACACACACACACACACACACACACAGAGGGAGTATTTGTACTGAAAATGGAGACAGGAGGGAACCTGGGGAGTTTTGAAGGCTCCCATATCAACTGGAGGAATGCGTTTCTTCGTCCCTCTGGATGCGGTTTTATTTGGGGGGGGGGGGGGGGGGATGCTACTGATCGGACATATTCTGGCCAATGGGAAGACAGATGTCGTGAACAAAACGGAATTGGCGGCCAAGGAGGAGTAGGCCATCAGCTGCTGAACTTAAATTCACCCCTTCATGCTCGTCCTCTGCTTCAGCACCAGTTAGGATACGCTATAGCTTCTACCTCATCCACCCACACACATACACACTAATCACAGGCCTCAAACACACACACACACACACACACACACACACACACACACACACACACACACACTGATGCTTGGAGCTGGTGGATGCAACACACACTTAACAGGACTCAACATGACCGGACGCGTCGGTGGAATCACACCCATATTCCAGGCATCGGCGGTGAACTCTTGTGAAAACAGACTGTAGGACACAAAAAAATGAGTAATTAACTCCCGGTGATGGAACTAACCATCATGTCCACTCTACAGGTCTCACTCTCTCTTTAAACATGCGAGACGAAGCTCGGAGAGGAGAATAAGTATGTGTAGCGTGAGGGGTTAAGTGACAGGGCGTCGGATTTGGACGATGAAGAAGTGAGGGCAGGCTCATAGATCGTTAAAGGGCGGGTAATCATTGCACAAACCGTGTGTCCTCATCGCCATGGTGACCTCAGTCCTGCATTTCAAACCGACGGTGTATCCAAACAGTTTTGTTCGAGGTCTTGGAGTACATCTTTCCCTTTTAGAACTAAGCATTTGTGTGTGATGTGATAAACAAGTTCAGGTTTCCTCAGGGGCCAAAAGGCATTTTTGCATGTTTCTTTGTTTGGCTCGGATGAAAGGTCACCTGTGCAGACACTCAGTGGAGCAGCCATAATGCCAGTGTTCTGGGTGTTTGGGGTGAAATCTGATATAGACGGGAACTTTGCAGATATGCTCTGATCCTAAAGAAGCAGTACATTCACAGGGAGTGTACTGATGAGTGATGTTAATGTGTCGTCGATGTATATATTACCATATTTGTGACCTTTCGTGTGACAAGATGTGGAATCTGCCATCTGATGTCCACGTTTGTAATGCTCTTATGAACAGGCCCAGTGACCCTCCACTCATCTACAGATGTCTGTTCCTTTTAGTGTACACACACACACACACACACACACACACACACACACACACACACACACACACACACACACACACTTGTCTTAGGTATCACAGGGATCTGCTGTCTCCCTATGGACTTAGCTCTCGTTGCCTGCCGGCTGCCAGACCACATGGCCTCTCTTTCTCTCTCTCTCTCTCTCTCTCTCTGTGTGTGTGTGTGTGTGTGTGTGTGTGTGTGTGTGTGTGTGTGTGTGTGTGTGTGTGTGTGTGTGTGTGTGTGTGTGTGTGTGTGTGTGTGTGTGTGTGTGTGTGTGTGTGTGTGTGTGTGTGTGTGTGTGTGTGTGTGTGTGTGTGTGATGGCCGCCTCGTGTCCTTCTTTCTACAGAGAGTTTTCCTTTCATAAAGGCCACAGTTGTTCTTTTCATGTCATTATAAATATCATCTATAAATAGAGAAGTGATTGTAATTTGTCATTTGT
Source organism: Eutrigla gurnardus (assembly GCF_963514095.1). Taxonomy (NCBI): domain Eukaryota; kingdom Metazoa; phylum Chordata; class Actinopteri; order Perciformes; family Triglidae; genus Eutrigla; species Eutrigla gurnardus. Next base: position 23,679,198 of record NC_139926.1, read on the forward strand.
AAATAATAGTAACTTAGTAATAGTATATAGTATATTATACTGTATATAATAATAATACTCCGGCACTCAATTCATTTTTGGGGCCTGGAAGTCACTTCTTTTCCACGGCACTGTCAGAATAAAAGCCTTTCGTTAACAAATGTCTGTCCACAGAAAGACGTGAGAGGGATTTTATTTTGAAAAGGAAATGTTAAGTTATAAATACGCATGAACTTTGTTGTACAGATAGTCATTAAAACTCATACTGATGACGTGTCAAAATGGATCGTAAACCAATGATGTTGTATAAATATTTACAGGCACCACAAAGGCTACATTGTCTTTCTTCATCGTCTTCATACTGTTTCATGGACATGAGAACACACACACACACACACACACACACACACACACACACACACACACACACACACACACACACAAGGGTGCACAAACATAAAAGGCCCGGCAGTAAAAATAGAGTCAAAGGCTGTGGTTTGTCTTGTTGGTTTAAAATGCCCAGAGGAAGTGCTGCATAGTTGGTAAACATGGCCGCAACGCCAACAAGTGGTTTTTGTCGAGCTGCTGGTGAGAAGTTCTACGTGGGTTTCATGCTTTACTCGGACTCAGACAAATCATATTCTCAGAAATGAAAGCTAGAAAATCCGCATATTTGCTGTTCTGTATTTCATTTGTTATGAATCATAAATTCTATCTCTCTATTTGCTGTGAGGAATGTCACTTTTGAATAGACGTACTGACATAAAAACCTAAAATTGCCACTATTCAACTATTGAAACATAATTATTTAAACCTAAGCCTTTTCTGCATAATTCTTTTTGAAGGATTATATGAATTTTGACACTTTGACTAATATTTTAGAGTAAAATAATGAGATATCAGCTGATATGTACTCAGCCAATCGCCAACATATTCGTCCAATCGCTGAACTCCACTGTGGATTGTCTGTGTAGAGGTTTGGAAGTGTTGGTAGCCCCCATTAGCAAGGCAGCGGGACATATTTTACAGCCTGGCACCTACGGGTGTTGTTAGGATCTTCAAGGTCACCCAGAACCAACTCCTACTAGAATCCGGTAGCAGAGTGACTTCTTGTCATTGAGTTTTTCATTTATATTCATGTATTTCAAACTTAACTCTCTGAGGAATCTGCCATCTTGAGAGAAAGCATCCAATTTTCCACCAACTAGTGAACTTTCCTGAACAAAAAAATAAGTAAATTTAGCTTTTCAATCTCATGATGGACGTCTCGTTTTGGGCCGAGTCTCCTCGTACGTTTGGCAGCAGGTTATCTTGTGGTTTAGAGTGACGGTGACTGGTTGGCGTGGCTGGCACGCGCTCAGACTGGCTCGGAGTTTGGTCGAAGCAGAAGGGCAATTTTGGTGGAGCCTCAGCAGACAGGATGGCATAGTTGGCAGAGTGGCGGAGCTCTCAGGCTGATATGGAGGGCTCAGAATACATCAGACTGAGTTGTAGCGGACTAGACGGGTGGGCGTGGCTGGCACGCCGTCAGACGGAGGTATAAGTGGCCCTAAATGAGGCGACTCGGAGTCTTCGCGGTCAGCAGGAGGAAAGCTGTGTGCTTGACATTACACGTATTGAATGGCCACTCTCTTTGTATCTTTTCTCACATGGTGGAGGGATTCTCCCTCACCGTCGTACACCGGGTGTGCATCCACTGAAGCAGGCACTCCTGCTTCCTGCGAGCCTCCCAGCCAACTTGTCTCCTTGCCAGTCGTCGGTAACTTGGCACTGCGTCTCTTCCTTTTTCCATGTGGCGATCACGTATGTCTGTCCACACGGAAGTCTGTCCACACATGTAGGCTTTTTTACAACTGGGATATGACACATGAAAACAAAAAGAGCAAATCACTTTCCTGCCTAGGCTCGGAGGCATGTACTTTTTTTTTTCCCAGCGTATTTTTGCTGGCCATATGCACGTATATTCCTGCGGAGTCACTGGGGAGATGGAGTATGATAACTGTTGCTGAGGGGCATGCATATGGCACAGGTCACATAGGTCAACACATTAAAGTATCCATCAGTGTCCTAGGGAGGCTCAGAGTGCTATGCACACCTCCGCACGGCAATAACATCCTGCAGGACGTTGTTTTATTACTTAATAACATATTGATGCATGCATGATGCAGAGCAAATCTCATATTCCTTGTAACCGCAATAAAGCTTTATGATTTGATTTCCTGCTAAAAGTGCAAGCCTCTTTCAAGCGCCCTCCTATCCGTGTAGCCAGCCTGCATCGGTACAAGCGGAGCCAAAGGTCAGACGTGGAACGTAATGAAGCCCTCTGTCTCATCTCACTTGAACTTTATCAGTTGTTGCCGCCGTTACAGCAGATAGTAGTTGAACTGTTCGAGAGGGCAACTATTCAATCAAACCCTGAGACATCGGTGATGTGGGTTTAGACAGGATGGGGAAAGTGCCTCGTTGAGAGCGGACAAGAGTGCTTAGCAGGCAGATGTGTGGCTGTGAACATAGTGTGGACTCCAGAGTGGACCCTCTCCATTATGGCGGGGGCCTGGGGAGGCAGTAAATCAGCAGCGAGGCCGGAGAAACCAGACCAGTGATTACATTCTGCCACAGAAATAGGTGTCCAGATGTACTTCATTGATTAACCGATTGAAACCAACATGTTTTATCTTGGTGTAGAGGCGTAGACTCAACTCCTGGATGAATCGGCAGTTACATTTTCTATAGACGGATGACATGATGAGGTCTAAATCTCAGTTTCTAAACTAATTTCAGGTAATATTCTTTGAAGAGCAGGGGGGCTTTTTCTCACTAATATAATAACTGAAATTTGAGGCGACCAGATTGATGTGCACAATTACTGCAGTGGATTGTCAGATTAAGAGCTGATTTCTCATCCATCGAGTTTTCAATTATTTTTTCGTTTAATTGTTAAGTCTATTAAATGTCTTTAAAAATCGAATGGTGAAAAATAACTTTCTCAGTTTCTCCTTCAGTTTCAGCTATTATCGCCATTTGTTAAGAGTCTCATCCCAACATGCTGCCCCCCCTTACACCACCATTCACATGCTTAACCTGTGGGTGAATAGCATACGCATATTCAATTTTCAGTCATTTAGTCGAGCAAAAATCCCAAACATCCAATTTCAAAGGTGATGCAAGTTTTCATTGAATTAAATTGACTAAATATCTTTGGTTATTGGACAGTCCCTGGAGGTCTGCCTTCTTTTGTTGTTGCTGTGAACTCATTAAAAGATAGTAACCTCCTCGAGTGTCGCCAGGTTATGTTTACACTCTTCAAGTACTCGGTTCTCAACTAGGCTTTAGAGTCGTTCGCCGGGAGCCATTCAGCATTCATCCGACGCCTTTATGCAGCCGGAACGTCTCTGTTCGGCAGCTCGTCTGTGCCTACGCGCCGCTGAAAGCAAGTCCGTCACAAACTTCTGCCAGATTGTGAGACACGCAGGCTCTTCAGGTGTATTCATAATAGCAACACGAGATTTAAATGGACACCGTTCCCTGCCTGCGCAATACTCCCCCTCTCTCTCTCTCTCTCTCTCTCTCTCTTTCGGCATATTTGTTTTGTTGTGGTTGCCGTGGTGATTTTCCCTCATCACTGCGTGTTAAGGCAGAGAGCTCTTGACCTCTCTTCCTCCCCAGGCGTCAGAGGTCATAGACGGCTCCAGTCATGGGTAGACGAGCGATAAACCTTCCTGGTTTCCATGAGATACGTTTCCTGTACACATGAACAGATAAATATATGCATTTGTCTCTCTCACACACACACACACACACACACACACGCTCCCACACATACGTGCTTACGAAGGATTTTGGGAGGGAAAAAAAGAATTTGTTAAATACAAAAGAGGGAAGATGCAAAACAATCACTTACACTTTCAACTGTGTGTGTGTGTGTGTGTGTGTGTGTGTGTGTGTGTGTGTGTGTGTGTGTGTGTGTGTGTGTGTGTGTGTGTGTGTGTGTGTGTGTGTGTGTGTGTGTGTGTGTGTGTGTGTGTGTGTGTGTGTGTGTGTGTGTGTGTGTGTGTGATTGCTTGGCCTGTCTCTCGCATATCAAGCTCTGGTGTCGTCTTTCTGCCATCTGCCACTGCCACCCTACTGACACACACACACACACACACACACACACACATATTGAGCTTTCATGTAAAACTCATCTCAAAAACCTCCTCTCTCCTAGAGATAGTTTCAGTCTTAGGTCTCCCCTCGCCATCTGTGTGAGCGTCTATTTTAGTTAAAGACACAAAGGGAAGCGGGCAACAGGAAATTGAAGAAGAACATGCGATTGCATTTGTGTGTGAGATATGAATATTTAATTCTGCCCCTCCCTCCGTCATGTATTAATCATGGAGCAGTCTGCTTCGGCTGAAAATAGCGCCTAGCAACCCAGAAAAACAAAATTCATAGTGTTGTGGGTATGTCATGTGGTGCTGCTCGTTCATGTGTGACACAGCACATGGTCCCCGCTCACATTTTCCCTTCTACCACGCTAAGTTTTTCTTCCCCCCCACGTTCGTCTCCACTGGTTCAGGGACGACGGAGATGGAGATCTCATTCCTACTTTCATAGAAGCTGCTGATCGGTTTATTTTCACATTCCTAACTGAATTCTGAACCGAGTATAGGAAGGTTTGAAATACCTGACTGTAAGAAAGTCTCCTTCATGAAAGCGTCGATAATTGTAGGGATCGCTGACCCCAACTGACGATGATTACCTTTAACGTAGGCTGATGACATCACTTCCCTTCTGCAGGTGGGAGCCGAAATGCGGCAACAAGTTGTGAGTGAGTGCAGGGAGTCGTTTCAACAAAAGAGCTTGAAATCCAGACTGTAGGGCATGATAATGGTTCCCAAGAAAATGAGGACCGTCTCGCACAAAAGCCACAATTTCCACGTGATGGTATCCCGGGAAACGCTCTCAAATGTATGTAAGCTGGCTTCTTACAATTCAGACCAGCAGGCTAATAATAGTCTGCTTTGAGTATGAAGACATTGATAGGTTTCTCATTGTGTTGGCTGCACTCCCAACATGTCAGATTTGAAATAAAAAGCTCCTGACTTTTAGCTTTTAGGGTGTTCACATCCACTCTTGGAAAGGGGCTAGATATTGGCATTGATCTCCCCATTCGGTTTGAGTCCCGACGGCTCGGTTACATCGGACAAATACAGAGTCTCAGAATTTATTCTGGGAATTAAATTCCTTCCACATTCAACAAGCCAGCTACGCTGTTGTTGGATTGGGTCAAGTGCACTCTGAAGGCTGAATTGTAAACACATTTCCTGGTTATAAAACTGTGTGCCGAGAATTTATTTCCTTTTGGCAAAATGCGAAACGACCAAAACATGACACATTTATCATTTTTGCATTGCTGTGCATGCAGGCCTGAGGAAACAATGCTATCCCTTACAGCTACGCGTGGACTTTCACTACCAGATGCTCAAACTAAATGCAGCGCATCCATTCAAATTATCATTTTGAGCACAGACTCAAAGTCCCTCTTTCATAATTCATCTGCACTGTTTTGCCAGCAGTGCCGAACAAACAATATTTAGCACAGATGCACATGTTTACTAAGGATCATTCAAATAAATCCCTGAATCCATATTTAAAACCCTGCCGTTGGTGAACTTGTACCATAAATCGGGACAATGACGAGGCAACCGCATTCTTTAATGGCACTTATTGATCAGACCAACGATCATTTGTATGGAAACAGGTTTCTGAGACAACAGCACTTCATTGCTGATAAGCCAGATAAGCATCATTGGTGCGTCACTTTAAAAAATCCACAGTCATTTACTGTGTTTGTGCATATTAAAGTACTGTGAAGTGTTTCACGGTAGATAACTGTGTATTCCATTGACTATTACAGTAATCAAAGAGTTACTGTGGAAATCACTTTTATGAGGTTGCTTCTATATATCTATCACAACAATCAATGTACTGTGAGAAAGCCTGCAACTGCTGATCACTAGATATAAAGACTGTGATGTCTTGCCAGTTTCTTTCAGTGTTTGTACATTTTGTCCCTCAAAGTTCACATTTAAAATCTGCTCTGTACTGTCTCTGTATCTACCTCGTCGTCTATGCCTCCTGGGAGCTCGAGACAGAAGGGTATCATTTGAATCAGCCGGCAACCTCGGGTTCTGAGTAGTGAAGCCAATGCTATAGTGCCTTCACCTTGCATTCTCTCTGCTGGCCATCAGGGGGCGAAAAGTTTATGAGAAAATGACCCGACTTCTCTTTTGATTTATTATCTCAGTGAACATTGTAAACATAAGTTCTTAATCTCTAGTTTCAAGTCTTCTTCAATCCAGCATGATGTTCATTTAGCAACTTATTAGCGCCATGTAGAGTCAAAAAGGCCATAAAGCAGGTGATGCTTTAGTGGCGGGACTATCATGTGATTGACAGGTTGTTACCGTAGCTACCATGCTATCAATGCAGTTAGCTACTATGAATACTTCAACACTGAGCTGTAACGGAACTCTTCAACGCCGTAGTCCACAAACCAACGTTCGCCGTCACCATGGCGACGTCCACTTCCTACATACAGTCCCGTGGTTTGAATGTATTAAACTGCTGATTTTTATTCCATGAGCGCCTCATTTAAACCCTCCTCTCTCTCTCTCTCTCTCTGACAGGTGGCTTGACCAGCAACGAGCAGCCGGTGGAACTTCTTAAACCAGCCGCACTCAACCATTTCGGTAGGACGTCTGTGTGTGTGAATTCAACTCTGTTTGCTTCCCTGCTTCTCCCGTCCAGCTGAGTGATCGATGCAGTCATGTCTCCGGGTTTACTGTTGTGCCAATTGAGGATTTGGCCGTATCTCGGTCGCCTTAGCTGGCTAATGTATGGCTCAGGAACACACTCTGTCAGTGTCTGTTTACGGGGGAAGCGTATCATTTACTCCCGAGCTTGTAATCATTTCCACCAGCTGACGTCGCACGTTGTTTTTAGTACACGCCGATGTATTATTCAGCGGGCCGACTCCTTTTTTTTAGAATTCTCACGTGCATGCGCGAGAAGATTTGCACGTGAAGCGAGAACATTTTTGTTGGAACTTCACGCTCTCGTTGACAGGAACGTGGGCCGATCACGCCACATCAGCATGTCATCAACCCACAAGCGGTATGTTTGTCCCATGTGGCGGGAGGGAAACGCTGATGCAGCAGTGATGTCACTGGCATGGTTTGCCAAGACCTGGAGCTTTAGCCTGCTAATAGCATGTTTCGTCGCTTGCGGCGGTGACACATGAGGCGGCACAAACACACACACACACACACACACACACACACACATAACACATGCAAGCATGTGCTGGATGCGTAATGGGCTTTGGGATTCTAATTTGTTTAATTAAAATGGAGTCTTTTATTGCTACTTTAACTTTTTAGGGGTTGCATTTTTGAGGTTCAGCTTTTCAGAAATGCAGAAAACTCGATTGCTTAAATTGATGACTGTGTTTTTGCTGCCCACTTTTGCTTTAAAAGTCACTATACATGAAATCAGTCCAACTATGTGGACAAACTGCATTGGACATTTTCTCCACGTTGCACTATTTAAGTGCTGAGATACTGCATAGAGTGAAGCGTCTTGGTTGGAATCAGAAGGTCAGGTGTTGAGCTCACTTCCACGGTCAAACCATTGGACTGAATCAAATTAGACCTTTAAATATTCCGAGTTTGGTACATGCCCTAATAATAACAAAATGTTGAAATGCCTGCCAATAAAAGAACAGTATTTTATTGGAATAAGAACAGTACAATGCTCTACACATTCATGAGATGTGTTAGAATTAATTAACTGGGTGCCAAGAGCAACAGTAACACTTCCTGTTTGTGTGTGTGTGTGTGTGTGTTTGTGTGTGTTTGTGTGTCCTATGCTGTTAAATCCATTTCAACACTGAACCTAATGAGGTGGCAGCAGTCAGTGCTGGTAACCTTAAAGGAATACTTCACCCTTAAAATGACCATTTTGTCTATTAATTTCTCACCACATGATACCTTGAATTCTTGAATCCAAAAGCTGAATAAACCCTTCATTAATTCATGTGAATAGAGGCCAACAGCAAAACTTCAGCAACATTTTGGTTTGCAAAATCATTCAACTTGTTCGACACGTGTATTTTTGCTAAAATATTGCTATTTAAAATGCTTCCTAGTTAGTATACCAAGTATCAAACAGTAAGATTTTGGCGAAGATGCATGTGTTTGGGAAGTAGTGAGCATATGACGGGATAAATGAGACTTGGATGCTACTGCACGAGTTGCGTGAGACTCTGTAAACTGATTTTTATGATATCGTTTTTGCAGTTGAGAAAAATAAAGCTTTCTCCAGGAATTCAAGGTAACACTTGGTGGGTAATTAATAATAATAATCATCATTTTAAGGGTGTGTATGTGTGTTTTGTGTAGATAAGTTTGGTATTGAAAGACGAACCAGCGATTCAATCAGAGTGAATGACTCCTATGATGATGATGATGATGGTGGAGACAGCTTTGAGTGCATATTAAGCAGGATGAGTAAATTGGGCACAGGAGGAGGTACTGTAAGAGGAACAGAAGGCAGCACCTTCCACACGTACATGCGACTGTGCATTTGAGCATCAGTCTGTATCTGTGAATGACCATGTGACATCAGGAGAGTTAGAGCAACTCAAAGAGAAGACAAAAGGTGTATTGATGTGCGTGCGTGGTGTGTTTGCATGCCACGTCTGTCCGTCCATCCCAGCATAAAGCCTAAACTAGGCTCCTTTCTCCCCAAGCCAAAACAGCTTTCTCCCACTCTGCACAAATTAGCAGCAGCCCACGCTCCACTCACACATAACTGTCAGAGCACAGACACTGCAGGGAGTGAGGAGGAGGAGGAGGAGGAGGAGGGAGGGGAAGGTGAGAGAAGTGACGAGGAAGAAGAAGAAGGGGGGGACAAATTGGGAGAAGAGGATTGGAAAATCTAGGAGAGCAGAAGCGACGGATAATGTAGACCAGAAGTGGCTTTGCAGCTCACAGAAGGGCTTCGTCGAGGCTCCATTCATCGGTGCCTGGTGTGCAACGTTTGGTACTCAAGAAATAATGTGACAGTTGTCTTTTTATTGTTGTTTTTTAACCTTAATGTGAAGGTTTTTCTGTTTGCACAGTGCCAATATCAAGGCTGAGCAGAATGTGAGGCGGACGGGCTCTTTGGGTAAGAAGGACGAAGAGCTGTTCACACAGGAAGTGGCAGACCTGTTGGCTTCTGTTTTTACTGACTGCACAGCGTATCTTTATGCAGTGAAGGGGAGTGAGGGAAGGAGATGGAGACGGTGAAAGGGAAAGATGGCAATTTGAGCAGGAGAGGGGTTCTGGTAACCAGAAAAAGAGGGATGAGGAAAGGCACATTATGCAAATACCAGCAGACTCATTAGCATTTCAAAACTCTGGAAAGGAAGTCGCAAAAAAAAAAAAAAAAAAGTGGAGAGAAACATATTTTTGGACGACGCCAAATTCATTCTCACTCTCTGCATCTCAATTTCTCAAACTCTCTCTCGCTCACTCCAGCACACATCATCCACCCTCTCTTTTGCACTCAACTTCAGTCTCTCAGTTCCCAGCATGTGATTTCTATTTCTGTGCACACTTGGTTTTCTGATTTTACATTTTCAGAGTCTTAAGCCGGGGCTCTGCACTGAGTGGTCATTTTATTTTGCACACCTCTGTAGTACAGAGTAGGATTCCACTTTGCCTCCAGACCTGCTTGGATTTCATGTGGTCTTTAACAAGGTGCTGGAACCAGAGGTTCTGGTCCACGTTGACATGATGGCATCATGAATCATAGATTTATTGAGTGCACATTCTCCCGGTCCACCACATCCCCTAAAGCTGCTGTGGTGGATTGAGATCTGGTGACTGTGGCGGCGGCTGGAGGACACTGAGCTCATTGTTGCTGTTTGATGAGGACGTATGCTCTTTGTGACGTGTCCTCCTGGAAGTAGACATTAGAGGACGGGTAGACCGTCTCTTAAGTGTTTCGAACCAAATGAGATTGGCTATTTCCATGAAGTTATTCTTAATGTTTGTCATTGGTCCCACCTCGGAGGTGCCCAGATCCAGTAAAAAAAGTAGTAAAATGGGAAGTTTTCTAACAGGACTTTGAGCTTGGAAACACTACCGCTTTCATCCACAGGAACCTCCACATGCTACACCAAATTCCTTGTTAGAGTAGCTTTAATTTAAGCAGCAGGTGTGCAGGTGTACACATACTGACCCAGAGTCACAGCAACCTGCACCGTACGCTACATCTTCGCTGTTGATCTGCATGTTCAGTATTTTCCAAGAACTTGAAGTTCCTTCTGTCCGAGCTCGAAAGCTTCAAAGGTTGCCGCGCACGTAGTGACGCATCATGACTCATAGACCTTAATCTCTTTGTAAAGAAACTGTCTAACAGTCGACACCTTGGCCCGTGATTTAATCACTTCGACTTCCTCCTTGGCTTCTGAATCTCTCCCCGTTTTGAACGGAGGGGGGATGAACTCTGCATTTGGAGATGACAGATGGAATACATGACGAGAGCGGAGAGCAGTTGAAAGGGGGACGGGATTAGTGTCGAGAAGCCAGAAATGGGGGAGCGAGGTGTGTTCCAGAGGACACCCGGTCTGTAGGTCACCATGACCGCGCCGAGACACTTGTCTGCCGGCCAGACCCCCGCTGCCTCCCTCTCTACTCAGTGTGTGTGTGTGTGTGTGTGTGTGTGTGTGTGTGTGTGTGTGTGTGTGTGTGTGTGTGTGTGTGTGTGTGTGTGTGTGTGTGTGTGTGTGTGTGTGTGTGTGTGTGTGTGTGTGTGTGTGTGTGTGTGTGTGTGTGTGTGTGTGTGTGTGTGTGTGTGTGTCTGACCTTAATCCCGACGCTGTAAATCTGTGTGTTTGCTCTGCTAATGTAAAGGAACAAGCCCTTCCACCATGATTTGGGAGTTTGGCAGACACGCACATTTAATCTGTAACAACCTCATTTTCACCTGCTTCTCTATTTTTATCTCTCACAAATATTTTTGATTGCTGAGTTGATACTCAAAATCTCAGGGGAAAGAGAGATTTCCCCCCCTAGAAATATTATTCATCCATGGTGTACAAGCTATCTTATTCCAATGGTCAAATTAAAGATCACCTTATTATCTATAGTTAATGGACCTCTGCTCTTCTAGTCTTTTCTCATTCACACACACTCTGATGGCACAGATTTTGGGGGTTCAGCATCTTGCCAAACGACTCTTCTACTTGTGGATTGGAGGAGTCGCCTTCTGATTGGGGGGCAACAGATCAGATCTAGTCTTAACTCAAGTAGTGAATTATACTCCTTCGCCCCAACAATGACAGACTCAATCAGCTCCTGCTTGACTTGCCACTCTTCCTGATAGAAGACAACCTGTTTTGTATACACGTGCTCACCAGGGAGCCCACATGGCCCTCGGTCCCCGGTGCCAGTTCCCCCAGATGGGCTCCCCAAAGCCCCCACGACCACCCCCACACACACGCTCCCTGACCTGGCACGGATCCCTCCCGCCTGGTGCCAGTTTGGTGTAGGCAGGAGTCGGTGGGCAGCTGCTTCTCTTCTGCGCCACTATCAGCCTCGAACACTAAGGACCGTGTCGTAGTCGAGGCCCGGGGGATGCTTCCAAATGCTTTACCGTGAACTTCTGATGAACTGAAGTATAATCGCCCATCTTCTTGAATTATACCATGTCTCGTTTTAAATCGCCGCTCCTTCAGCAGTTTCAGGGTAATTCCCCTCTATTTGGAATAAAACACAGAAGCTGCAAATCACTGCACGTATAATCCGCCGAAACCGTGTTTAAGGCAGCGTGCAGCAGCCGATTTACAGCGTTTTTGGGAGAGCAGAGGTGAAGTCAATTTGATGCAGAGAGAAAGATTGCATTTATAAAGGGGGTGATACAAGAGCAGTGTCTAATCATATCTACAGACATAGCCCTGGGTTGTGGCCTTCATGTCAACCCGGTTAAAGAGACACACATTCACATGCACACTCCTCACAGGCGGGTCTAAGAAAGTATGGCAGAGTGCTCAGAGCCAGACTTGTTTTTGTCTTCCAGCAGAACAGGCAATGCCTTAACCTACTTTGTCTGCATCAGTGCCATTATCCTGACAGCTATAGCAGGTTGGACTGTGAGTGTGTGTATGTGAGTGAGTGTGTGTGTGAGTGTGTGTGTGAGTGTGTGTGTGTGTGTGTGTGTGTGTGTGTGTGTGTGTGTGTGTGTGTGTGTGTGTGTGTGTGTGTGTGTGTGTGTGTGTGTGTGTGTGTGTGTGTGTGTGTGTGTGTGTGTGTGTGTGTGTGTGTGAGAGAGAGAGTGTGTTTGTGTGGATGTTGTAGAGGGGAAAAAAAGATTTTACCATGTTACGATATCATGAATTTTGCATACGGCCTGGTGTGTTTTGCTTTGCTGACTGGCTGGCTCAGCTTTCCAAGACCCAGACGTCTGGCGAGTGAGTTGTTTTGAAGAAGACACTGGAAAAAGGATCGGCAGTGTTTTGTTTACAAATGGTACAGAGGGACTGGTGATGAATAGACTCAAGTAAGGAATGTATATAATGTTGGTTTTAGTCTAAATTTGTCTTTTCTTCATCCAAATACCAAAGCTTTAGCCAAGGAATCAACAGCTGCAGAAACTTGTGGAGAGCAAATCCCCAAATAATGATGATTAAAGATAACACCAGTTATCTTCCTTTGTGCCTGCGTTTATTCACTTGTCCTCAGGAAACGTATGAAGCTCAACTCTTGTTAGTGCACAAACTACTTGCACACTTCTGTAGATACCTATTTCAGTTGAAATGTCTGAAAAGTCCAAACACCCATCCTTCATGGCAGGATGAAGTATTACTGTTTGTGCTAAAATTGAACCAGTTGCTGGAATTAACAAGCGTATATACAAGTTGTGCAATTTATGAATTTACATCGTATCCGTTTATGTGCAGATGTAAAGATAGAACAGATGGATTTCTTCACTTGTCTCCGGCCGTGCTTCGCCATTTCACTTCCTCTTAAACCGCCTTGTTAATGCAGAGGTCTGTTTTGTAAAGGCTTTTAAAGGCCCTCGGACCATATGAGTCCGAAGGAGTCTTCTGGAAGCTATCTATTATGGATGACCACTCCAGGGTTCAAACCTTTGTTTTTGCGCTCGCAAAGGGGTTTACTAGCTTCTGGCCAACAACACCACCATGACCAGGGGTTGGCCCTTCCCTGTCCGGGAAGGAGAGTTCATTACAGCCGATCCCGCAGCCTAATGGCTACAGCATGGCCGTCGGCGATGGACCGCATTTTACTTTACAATAGTCCTTGGTTTGCTGTCTGCAATTATTCCAACTCGTTTTTTTTAAGTGGGGTGAACTTGCAAAACGTCTTTGAGGAGAGACTCCTGTATTTGCATAACTGGAAAAATGGGTTCAGGAATAGAGTGCTGTGGAACTGCTGATGATCAGAATGAACAAGCCTCCACAGGTAGATGTGTCATCAAACGCAGACCGTTGGTTCATGAAGGAAACTGTAGCTGGATTTTCTCCCTGTGTGAATCCTCCATTGCTTTTCCGTTACCGCTCACATCAAGCCTCCATTAATATCTGTGACTTAACCGTCTTTACCTGCACGTCATAAATACTCCCAGGAAATGTTGATCGGGCCACATTTCATTTGATATCATCTGCACCACTTTGTGGGTCCGGCTTTAGTGCACAGGGGGCTTTCCTGTGACCCATGTGATGTAAAGTGCACAGGGTGCAGTGTGGGAAGCCGACATCTCTCATAAGTTCAGTTCAGCATGGCCGACAGCTAATGGCTCTCTGTCTGCTGCAAGCTCGGCACAGACTGGGAAGGCATTATCATTGAGACGGAACGAGAGGGCGTAAAATATGAATGAACGGAGCTCCCCGCTGCAGCCACGTCTCCTGTTCTTACCGTGTCTGGTTTATAAGGAGCTGCTTTGATGCCTTTATGTTTTGAGGTCTTTCCTCGGAGCCGTTAGGAGCTGGTTCCTGTTATGAGGGTTTATGTGGTCACCTCAACTAGATCAGATGGGCAGCATGAGGTGAACTCGAGCTGAGGATTGTGAACTCTTTTGTTTGTACCGTGTGTTGGTTTCTACAGCAGAAATCACCTTTAGGGATATGATTTTATTCTAAATCAGAAATAAATCAGATTGAGTTTTAGATTCCGATCCTCAAAGCAAAAGATAGACATATTGATACCTTTTTTAAAGACATGAAACCAATGAACTGTTTATCGTAACAAAAATGACTCCGTCAGTGCTGAAGGGGAAAAAAAAGAAAAGAAATTGCAATCTAATCAAATCTTGACGTCAAAGTCAAATTTTGCACAAGCCAGATATGGAAGGTTTACAAACCTGCAGTTTGTTTGCTCTGGCCTGAATCAATGGATGGTAAACTTGTCCTCTTTAATCTGCTTCATTTTCACATAGACAAAAATACAAATGAACAAAAATAGATATTTTCTGGGGTCTGGGTGAGGACGTAAACACAGGAAAAAGGTCCTGAAGAAGGTCTTATCTGCACAGATAACACGAAGGCAGCATGCTTTGTAACCGGTCCAGGTCAGGCTTCGGTTCTTTCTCTGGTCCGGGAGCCATTTAGCTCAAACTTAAGAGTACACGTTTATAGTCACAAACCACGAACAAACGAGACCACTTCCTCTAAAGGGTCTCAGTGGCTACGATACGACTCCTGTGTTCAGATCAGCTGAAATGAATCCAGCAAACTAAATATCTGATTCAACCAGACTAAACAACCTTGTATCGTAACCATGTTTGTTTGTGTTGGCAGGTTCTTGTGCCACGACATGAGAAGAAAAGCCTATTTATGGTGTCGTTTGATTCTGGTTATAAATAGATGTTGGTTAAAATCTTCTATCTACATAAACATGTCACGATAAAGAGACAAATGTTTCACTTAATCACCTCTACAGGCTGCTGATTGTTTCACTGTAAAATAGATGATCATATCTGACAACTCTCCATATATATATTTATATACTATAACTATACTTATATACGTATAATAACTCCAGTTCTGGTGCTTCCGTTATCTTCAGAAGTCCCATAAGTAGTTAAATAATAGTTTGTGTCATACGATCTAACGGATTGGATCCATACTAGAAAGAATATGGCATCATTACAAACCGGCCATGAGAGGACCAGGACTTTAATCAGAGAGGCAACAAAGAGACTAAACATAACCCTGAAGGAGTCCATTAGACCACTACGAGCCACACGCTCCACAATGCTGGCCTTTATGGAGTCTCCAAAATGCCCCTGGTGAGCTACAAACACATAACATATTCTTCTTTTTAGGGGTTTGTTTGGTATAAAGATGTTCATGCTTGTAAGTTTTAATGAGGCCATCTTAAATGTGTTCCTCTTTTTAGTGATGTATTTTTAAGCTGCCTGATTTCCCAATAATGGGGCTGCTCCCATTCTACGTAATAGTTTTTTTGTTGTTGTTCCATTGTTGACATATTTCATGGAACCGAGAGCGGCGTAACAGGAGGCCAACGACCGCTGGAAACACTCAGCGATAACACAGCTGATATCTCGGGACCCTCCACTCGCGCTGATCTGTTAAGCCTTAAATATTTTCTAATAACCTCAAGTCTGTTGCCACGCGTTGGCTAAGTAAGAGAGAATATGCGAGGGGGAGAGAGAGAGTGCAAGTTTTTGGCACGCGATAACAGTTTCTTTACACTTCAGCAGTGTTTTATAGCAGGATTACATGAAGACATAAGACAAACTGAAGGCCAGGCTCTCCAAGTCGATTGCAATTAGAAATTAGCCGTCTTAAAATCAGTTTTTTATTTGACAAAGACGGGTATTGGAAAAAAGATAATTTTAGTAAGTATAATGATTGTTTGGATACACATTTCAGATTTGGTATCTTTATTTTGAGACTAAGATAATAATGAACGGGACGGGAGACGGATACAGAAAGAGAGAGTGAGATAAGGGGGGGTTGCAGAGAGAGAGAGAGAGTGTGTGTATTATAAATAACCTAAATCAATAATAAACGACACAGTATCTCACATATTTGGAGTCGGGTGGGGAGTTCTCAGGGGAGTTGGATGAAAAAAGCAACCCCCTCCTCCTCCTCCTGTCACTGCACTGAGGAGGGGGAAGACAAGAGCATAAGAGGATACAAAAATAAGAGTTGCTATTTTTTCCCCCTCTCTCTCGCCTCAGCATGAATGTGTGTGTGTGTGTGTGTGTGTGTGCACACACGTGTGTACATTATGAAGCGGCCCCTGTCCATTACTTATTCATCAGGCCTGTCTGCCTGCCTGCCACACTGTGTATTTCAGCATGCCTTGCAATCATTATGCCACATGCATTATTTAACGCACGCGCGCGCTGACTCTGATGCAGATAGCTACACGGGTTATTTATCTCGGATATGCTCACTTATCGCCTTGTCTGCTCCCCTCACAGGCTGCAGCAAATAACTGTAGCGAGCCATCTTTCCACGTCCACGTTCCCTATCTTCACATCTCACTTTCATTCATACGTGTTTGCATATAACGCACGCATGCTCTACTCATTAAGGCCCTTATATGCTGCCAAACCCCGGCACGTGGTTGTGTGTATGTGTAATTTAGTGTCTGTAAACGTGGAGGGGCTTTGTTGTCATGTGCTGGTTGTTGTGTTTTCTATTTTTAAATAAAGTCGATCATTTTACTTTTATTTGCTGTATTAAAAGCAGCTCCTGATTGGTGGTTCTGGTCTGAACTGATATCACAGCTGGATTTTTCTTATGCAACATCCCTACATGATATAGGCATAATGATTTGGATGCTGGTCCCAGTGAGACAACAGCAGTGAAAAGCATCTGCTTTTGAACCACAACATGGAAACGCATTCGTTGCAGATTACAATGCATTTTGTGTGTTTTTTTTATATTTTATTTTATTGTAACTTCACACCCTTGATGCAATTTTGTGTAGCGATCACATGCATGCATTGTGCCGCCCACTGCACTGGCTTGCATAATATGTAGTTCATCTAAGCGGGCTCCTGTTCTTATACACTGGCTTTTCAACAAGTTTGTGGATTTGTTTCCTTCTCTTTTGTGCGGCCAAAATAGATCTTTTCAAAAGGCTGCCCACATGTGTCCCACTGCTGGGTTTTGTTTGCCAAGCTGCCGGCTCACCGCCGCTGATCTTTGTCCGTGTTACCCTCCTCCTAACCTAATGTCCATACATTGATTTTTTTTAACTGCAAACTTTCACGTGGTGCTCGTTCTCAGCCCGGCCACTGCCCCTCCCCCTTCGCCGACTGTCACTCCTAAAAATGAAATTCGTTGAACGCTATTATGGTCTGAGCCTCGGCAGCGTTTGCTTGTTATCAGTGTCACGGCTGCACGGAGCTTAGCTAAGCCTTTTGACGTCAACACCGTACAACGGGCTGATAACGGCAGAGCGTTATCTCAGCCAGGTGTGTGGGTGTGTTGTCTGATCAAACAAAACTTCCTGGATTCGACGGCGAACTTCAAAAATAGCTCCTGCAAACACACACGTATATTACACACACGCATATTAGAAGAGATATGTGGGGGGAAAAAATCAGTGCGTTCGCAGGAAGATTTAAAGTGTCGGGTAATTGATGGGTTTGCATGTGGTCTCACATTGTTGGGCTTGAACTCCGGCAGGAATAGGTGTTTTATTTTACCTGACAGGGTCAACTTACACCTTAGTCATCATCTTCAGTCAAGGCGAGAAGAGATGCCTGATGTTTGCACCTGAATGCAGTTGGTCCAGTTGGGTTTTGTTGTATTTTGCATACTTTTAGGATATAGATCAGCGTTCATCCACCCATGTCCACTTGTAGTTGTGACGTCTGATGCTGCTGTGAGGACACACCCCATGCTTTTTGACTTACGTACGATTGCTCCTTGTTCACACGTAGACTGCATTACATCAAATCAGACGACGGGACTATATTAACGCTCAACTCGCCTGTTGGAGTGATTTCATGCGATCGACCCCTTTGACCTTTTGACCGTAGCGTGCTGTGTGCAGGTTCTACTTTTGGCCACATTTTTTCAGCATGAACCCAAATGCACCATCCACATTCAAATGAATGGGAGGATGTTTTGGTGTGAATGCAGCCGTACGGTTCAGTGTTGAGTCATTTACATATCCACATGCGATCGGCTGGGTGTATTCTGACAATAGCTCGATAAAGTTTTATAGTGGAGAATTAAGAAGCTATTGATTGCTGGGATCAGTTTTTCCTTCATTTTGTTTAGAGCCTCTAGCGTAATGGAAAAGTCTTG
Source organism: Eutrigla gurnardus (assembly GCF_963514095.1). Taxonomy (NCBI): domain Eukaryota; kingdom Metazoa; phylum Chordata; class Actinopteri; order Perciformes; family Triglidae; genus Eutrigla; species Eutrigla gurnardus. The sequence continues at coordinate 23,697,523 of NC_139926.1, forward strand.
TAGAAAAACAACTTTCAAGCGCTATTGGTTGTCACTCCTGCGTGTGAGAGGACATTTGGGTAAAATGAAGGTTTTTCTCTAACCGCCCCGCGTTTCGCCCCTTTGAGTCGTCGGATTCCTCGCTGCCAAAACCGTCAAGTTCAATTCCCGAACGGCATTCCCTCACTCCTCCGGTCTTTGAGCCCTGAACGATTGAACCGGGGATTATAAAGTAGCCACTTTGTCAAATGAGGACTGGCCCAAATGTGTGTAATTCTCATACAATTAAACACTCGCCGGGTAAACAAACTATGCATACTTGCAGTCAGTCCCATCCTGCCCGCTTCCATTCACCGCCATTGGCCGAGGATCAAGCCGGCCCATTGATATAACAGTCAGACATATGTCAGGTGTCGCCTCTAGAGGGGCACTTGTCATTAGTGGACTCTGATGCCACTCGATAGGCGAGTCCTTCAACTGCCCTAATTGCTCCTCATTATCATTCATTCCAGACCCCATCACTCATCTGCAACACATCCGTGAAGAAATCTGTATCTCCCCTCTGATTTAGTGTCTCTCTCTTTGTTTGGTAACTTTTAAAAAAAAATGTAAGCCTCCTTCATATCATTCAAATCATAATATATATCTTTAAAAATGCAAAGAAGACGTGACGGAGCATCCAAGCAAAGAGTGATAACATACGATACTCACGACGTTCTGAGGTTTGATATCGAGCTGTGTGTGTGTGTGTGTGTGTGTGTGTGTGTGTGTGTGTGTGTGTGTGTGTGTGTGTGTGTGTGTGTGTGTGTGTGTGTGTGTGTGTGTGTGTGTGTGTGTGTGTGTGTGTGTGTGTGTGTGTGTGTGTGTGGCTGTGTCTTCAGTGGTTGTAAAGTGTTCCAGTTGCAGTCGAGCAGCAGCCATTATCATCAAGTCAACTTCACAACAACTGTCTGTTCTGTTGGGCTGCTGGTGTGTAGGAGGGTTTTGCATGGAGACGGTCCAGGAATGTGTGTGTGTGTGTGTGTGTGACACACACACACACACACACACACACCAAGAAATGTGAGCTACAACACCATTGAGCTTCTGTTCAGTTAAAAAGAAGAAGAAAAGAAAAGGCAGAGGTGTTTTATAAGAGAGTTTGTCTAGTCAAATGAGAATTTGATCACAATCTGACGCCCTCTGCCTCGTTGCAGGTCTGTGAGTTTGGCAGAGAGGAAGAGAGAGAGAGCGAGAGAGAGACTCCCATAAAATGCTCAACATGCCTGAGACTGCCCTCTGATGTCACTGGGAGAGCGAGAGGGGGGAAGAGAGAGAGAGAGTGGGAGGGGACCAGAGGAACAGAGGGAGGGAGAGAGAGTGGCAGCCGGAGGGCAGAGCGAACAACATCAGCGAGATAGAAACACAGAGAGGCGATAGAGTGAGAGACACTGTGAAAGACAGGGAGGAAGAGAGAGAGAGGGGTGAAAGAAACCAGGTTGCTCCGCTGTATTTTCACAACACAGTGGACTTTACGGCTCTGCTCAGTCGCACTTTTCTGGCTCCGAACGCACTTTTCTCTCTCTAGATACTGTAGGCTTCACACTCGCTCTCCGGAACGCTCCGCCACCGGACAGCACGGCTCAACTGATGGGTGAGACGGCTCTTCCACTTCTGCAAGCTGTTTGTTCGGATGGAGTGTGTGTGTGTTTGCATTGTTTTAATGTGGCGTTGGTTTGAAAAGGATTCATTTTTCACTCGCGACTTGTTTTTATTGTCTTTAGTTGGCGTGCATCCATGTGTTTTATGTAGACTGGCTTATCCGATGTGTGTTTCACGTGAGGAGAGAGGGAGAGGAGCGGTATGTATCCGTGTGTTGGTTTGTGTGGGCGTGCAGCTTTGAGTAGTGGCAGTGTTTATTGAATGGTAGTGATGTATGGGAGAGTCTCAGTGCAGCCTCCAACTGAATGGAGCAGATGGCGGTGGCTGTCTGTTCCTCCACACAGCCGATTGTGTACATGCATGTGTGTGTGTGTGTGTGTTTGTGTGTGTGTGTGAATATGCATTAAAGTAAGTGGTTTAAACCACCAAAAAAAAATCCTATACTGATTTAAATGCAAAAAAAACAACAAAGAAATCAGCTTTCCTTCTCATTTCAATCATTCAATAATAAGTGGTGGTGACCATGTGGCTCCACGCCTCCACGTCTTTGCTTTCTGTACGTCTGTCACAATCACACAGTGATGGAGCTAATATATACCTGTTCATGACTTGATTGGCTTCTTACGATGGCTTGAGTCGGGGTGGGGTGGGTGTCGACTCGCTCACAGAAGGAGAGAGCGAGGGATGAAGAAAACAAAGCGGCGGTGACATTACAGTCCAACAAGCGACCTCGCCACAGGGGATAAACATCAGCACACTCCCATCCTGAACCCGACGGCACAGCATTCAACACGCCGTGTGTTGAAATGCTCCACACCATTGGTCCTTCCTCTGTCTCTAGCCCCGCCCCTTGTCCCCCCTCCTGTCCAACCAACCCCTGGCCACAATCCCGCCGGTCGCCATGGCGTTTGCCTCCCTCCTCTGCTAGCACCTATGTCAGCGACCACTACTACTAATCCACAAGCTTTTGTTTCCGTTTACTTTTGAGTGTCGAGCGTGTGCACTTTGGTCCTCGTGTGCCTAAACATGCGTGGGGTTTTTGTCTGAGTGCAGAGATGCCCGGTGGGGCGAGGAGCTCCCCCCCTCTGGGAGTCCTGGTCTATAAATAACTCCCTCTGTGTGATCCATGATGATCGTGAGAGGAGGGACGGGGGGGGGGGAGAGATTGACGGGATCAGAGAGCGATGGCTAAATAGACGAGGGACGAGAGAGGCTGACATTTCACCAGCTGGAGTTCACATCATCGTGCCTGCAGCGGGGAAACCTCGCAACTCCATGGGATTTCACCAAAGTAAACACTATTTCCCGTCTGGAAATCAACAGCGTTTATCTTCCTTCCGCCTCTCATCTTTAATGGCCCTTCATGGCTTTAATGGTCCTTTGGCTGCTTCACATTTAAAAACACATTTAGAGACCACTGAATACTTTTTATAAAAAGAACACGTGATTATGTGCTGACATTTTAGATGCTTTTCCTTTTCTTGAAAGGATCAAAATGCAACGTAGCATGGGGACATGTTCAGCTTTGCCTGCAGCTTTGAATGTTTGCATTATAATGCCCCGCTGCTGTCACGGTGAGTCAGCTTGTGCTGCCGCCTCTCCTCTCATTATTACCTCATGCCACATTCACGGAGTGCCATCGTTGTAAGCCGGGCTGGTTTACTCCACAGGTGCCCCCCCCTGCTGGGTCGCTGTATACCGTCCTGTTTATCTGCTGCCATTCACAAAGCTTTGATTATTGTAAACGTGTGCTTGTGGATGGTAATTCAGCGAGCTGCTGCTGTTGTTGTTGTTGTTGTTGTCGTACTGCACGAGTGCTGTGATCGTGTGGCGCCATGACCAACATCCGTCACTCACTCGTTACAAGAGATGCGATTTAATCACAATAAGATGAATTTCTATTATCGGAATAATCGTAAATTTCACTTTTCTAGCTCGCTGTCGTCGTGGAGAAGTGATAAATAGAGTCTGATTTACCACAGATGTGTGCTATCAAACCTTCTTGACAGCCTCAAAATGATCCAGAGCAGAATCGTGTTAACTAATCAGTTCAGTGGGAAAAGTCTGAACAGTTTAGAAATGACACTCAATCAGAGCACAACAGCAGCTTTTGATAAATGTTGATTTCAACCGGTATCATGGTCCAATTCTGCAAAGTCTGAAACGGCTCCACGAGCCTCTGAGCCAAAGGTTTCCCCCCTTTTCGTCACCAGTAGATATAAAATCACTTTGGACACGCTGAGGTTCTAGTGATGAACGTGTGGTTCAGGTGCTGACATGTAGAATACACAGAGGACATGGGAAGGTTCCTGAACGCCTCGGTGTGTAGCCGGCGTGACAGGGTGGCAGACGGCTGTGGCACTCAGTATATTAACGTGCCAGCCAGCAGTGGTTAGCCTTCCCCCTTCCTCTCCATCCCTCAGCACTTCATCACAATGTAATAAAACATACATGTACTTTATACTGCACATGGAAACACAAAAAAATATACTTTTGTGCAAATACAGTTAGTTTTGTCACGTGCCCGTCTAATAAACCCAACTCTCGTGCTCGTATCTCAGCAGGTGAAGCTGTGCAGGTTTGGTAACGATGTGATTCAGGATTATATCCTGATAATTATCAAAATAAAAGCACTAAAAATGGCACTTAAACATCCTGGAATCGCCGCGTTAAAACAGATAAGACATCTTTTTTTTTTATGAAAAAAATATATTTTTTTAACTTCTCTACCATGAAAAAGAGAGAAACAGCTTTTTAAAATCACTCGTGATGATATTTGTGATTATCCAGACAATGGAAATTCACCTCATCAGCGTGTTTATTTTTATTTTTTTCACGATTATTCGTGATAAATCATATCTCATCCCCGGCTCAGTCCACCTCCTATTAAGGAAACAAATGTAGTTTTGGTGACTTCCTAAATATCCCCCTTTGTAAATTATTGATATATTATTAGCTTGGTTTCTAGTAAAATCTGCCAAAAATATCCCATTAAATATTCCCAAAAGGGCTGCTTGGATTGTTGTTGTTTGTGAAAGCGTGGAAGCAGCATGTGTAGATTATTATTTAGTCGTTTTGAAGTGGGATCGTTATTTGTCTGTGAACACAAACAGCCTTTGTGGAGCCTGTTGCTCTGTTTACTGAGTGAAGGCACTTGGGGGAACCGTACATAAATAGCGTGGGGTCCGGAGTGAGTGCGAGGCCAAAGTCCAGGGGCCCATTTAGAAGAAACATGGACGCCGGGCTCTTCCCGTCAAGTCTGTATGGGAAAACCTACAGTAAAAAAAAAAAAGGCGTTAATTGAGGTGAAGCTCCACACATGTATGTCACCGTAGCGCTGTGGCCCCTGGGGCCCAATGGGTCCTAATAGAGTTCTCGGTTTTGAAGTGCACTGACCCAACAAGAGGTTTGTTTGTGTGTTTGGCCTCGATGTTTACTGCTTATTATATGTGTGGCTGGACAGTTGACGGGCATGCGTGTGCACAAGCATGCATTGAGACGGGACGGGAGGTGACGGCGGGGCTGACCGCTTACCCAAGCTTTGTTTGGACAACACGGATGATTGGCTCCGAGCGAGGAGGACAGAACGGTGGCGTCTTCTAATGAGCTCCACTTTCTATACGCTTTTTTATCGCGTGTTTATCTGGAAGTGGCAAACATACACGTTTGTAGGTCGGAGGTCCAGGGATCATTTTAACACACACAGCTTCCCCGTCGCTACACCACTGATATTTAGACTTCAGAATATTTATCAAAATGCAGAATAAACAGCAACTGACTTTTATGAGCATCAAGAACGGCGTGTGGTCGGATTATCAACTATTTCATCTTTTCAAAATAAGAGTCCAAACAGAAAAATAGTCACTCCTAATGTCCAGCTTTCAAACAAGTCCTCACAAGTATAGTGACACACACACACACACACACATATGCACCAGTGCAGCAGCACCAGCATGTCTGGCCCGGCCACACCCTTTTCCTCCTCTCCACTGCCGTCCCGTCGGGTGGTGTAACATTTCCCCCCCTGCACTCAAAACCTGCCCGGTACCAAAGATGTCATTGGCTGTCTCAGCAAGTAACTGCAACTCCATCAGCACCTCATTGGTCACCGGGGACGCCCAGGACGTCCGTGATAGGTGGGAGGGGCTCTCCGCTGGTTTAAGGGTATTGATAACTGGCAGAGAGGGCTTTGGCGTGGTGGAAGGTGGTTCTCTACGGAGCATCGACCCGGAATAAGACAGAATGATACACAGGAGGCTTCGATCTTGAGTTCAGATATTATTTATTACTATATTTATGACTTTTACTAGTTTATATTACCTTAGCCTGCACGTACCATCTCTAATATAGACATTGGACAATATGAAAATGCCATGTTTATCCTGGCCAAAAATGCTTAACACCATAAAAATATACTGGAATCTCTTTACATTTTGTGGAAAAACAAATATTTTTCAAAAAATAAAAAACAACAATAATCTTGAATAATGTCTCCATGCTTGAATAAAAATGTGAATTCAGGCTCTATTTTTCACTTGACTACCATTATGACAAGCTAGACAGTTTATTTAAGTTACTTTTGTGAACATATTTTGTGTTTTTACCCATCCTTAATCTGCCACTGCCCATTTTAGACAGAAACATCAAGCCTGTTTCAAGTTTAAAGACCGTGTTTGCGTTTTTTCTTGTCATGTTGTCTTGTTCCTCTACTGGTTGTGTGTAAGCTGCTGTGTTGTTTGCTTGTTTTGGAGAAATAATCTGATTGCACTAATACTCTTTTTTGGTTTTGCATGTCAGCCATGTTGACGTGGGGATTTTGCGTTCTGTGTTTGCTGTTAGTATCCATGTTTCAACAGCCTGTTCTTCTTCACGGGATTATTCAGAGCAGAACACACGGCCTGTGACACAAAGTGGTTTTGTATATCTGGAGCTTTGGTTTATCTTTTTTACAGCGGTGACATTTTAACTTCTTGACTTGACATTCGTAGGGCTCATACCTGTGACCTTTTTATTTTAGGATGCTCACCCTGTGTGTTTGTGCAGAGTGTGTGTACTTGTGTGTGTGTGTGGTTGTCTATATCCTCTCTGATGTGCGATGGCACTGGGAATCCATCATCTTCAACGTCACACAAACATACAGTCCCACCGTCAGCATTGCACTTACAGTAAGCAGAATGTAGTGTAGCTCCTGCATACACACACATAGACACACACGCATAAACACACACACAAACACACACGCACAAATACACACAATAAGTCGGTATGCGTGTCAGCAAATCCCCCGTGGCACAACTCATGTTGCAGGGGGATTGTTTTCGCTCTCCGCTGCCATGTTTCATCATTCTACCTGCGCTTGCTCTATTTTCCCCTCATCTGTTTACACAAACACACGCGGAAGTGTGCGTTCAGGACTTCTCCACTCGATGCTCTTACCCGATGTCTACAACTCTAAAACAGGCTCAACTCCCCTCGTTTGCCTTCAGCCGATATGTAGCGAGTGTTCATGAGTCTCATTTGGATCAGAGAGGAATGAAAGGAAACCTTTTTGGACCTTAATTCATTTGGAGAACAAAATGACGTTTTCTTTACTAACTCCATCAGGATACATGTGTGTGTTCTTCATGTGGTTGATTTTCCACAGTTTTAAGTCCACAAACCTGCATTGTAAGCATTATTTTGCAGCCCGTTCTAAACAAACTTTCCTTTTCTCTCTCCTCCTCCTCTTCCTCCTCCTCTTCCTCCTCCAGTGGACGTGAGCACGGCAGCACTGCCCATGCAGGTGCCCCCCACCGCCACAGCCATCCTCCCCATGGACCTGCGCGTAGTGGACCACTCCCACCACCACCACCACCACCATCACCAGCAGCCCCCCTTCGGCCTGGTTCCCCAGCCCCACCCCACGCCGCCCGTCTCCTCGGCCTCCGAGCCGGGCCGCGGGCCGGTCATCAGTAAGTAGTGATGATTCCTTCGAAGTCCCTAGCGCCATTATTTTTTATTTTTAGGACTATTTCGGTAACAAGTCCCTCATTTTTCACTAGAAACTTTTTATGATAACTTTCCTTTTATGAGACGTTGTATAGTGGGAAATAAACACCATGTATTGTTGTACTTTAATGTATTTTGATGAGCAGTATAGTGTTTCTCACGGTAACCTGCACAGACATGAACATAAACACCACCCCCAGCCTCCAGACGCTCTATTCTGGTCTTGAAAACCTCTCCCGCAGACCACCAGGAGCAGCAGCTGCAGCAGGAGCTGGTATCCCTCAAACACAAGCAGCAGCTCCAGAGACAGCTCCTCATCGCCGAGTTCCAGCGGCAGCACGAGCAGCTGTCGCGGCAACACGAAGTCCAGCTGCAGGAGCATGTCAAGGTGAGCGGACGGGAGGGCACGGGGCCGCAGTCAGCAGAAACGCAGCCCGTGAAGGACGGGAGGGAGGCGTGTGCATGTGTACACTTAGAGTGATGTGAGTGTAATCTGATCTGATGGCAGTGTTTTTGCTGCTTAGTCATCCCCATGGGAACCCTGGCCCCAATAAAACCAACTGTGTGTGTGTGTGTGTGTGTGTGTGTGTGTGTGTGTGTGTGTGTGTGTGTGTGTGTGTGTGTGTGTGTGTGTGTGTGTGTGTGTGTGTGTGTGTGTGTGTGTGTGTGTGTGTTATTGACGCACTTTGCTAGAAAGCCTCGCTAGCGTTGCCACGACTACACAGTCGGCCAGTGAGGATGGGTATGAAAATAACCGGTGTGTTCTCCAGTCTCGCGGCTAGCATTTAGCATATTTGACTGTTTTTTTTTTAAGAACAGCTAGCTAAGGAAATAGTTGATTCTCTCCGGTAGTCCGTGGTTACAGCTCGTCACAACAATGTCTTCTCAAGTCTGCTCGTCCCGTGTGGTGTCCTTTATCTTCATCTTCTCTGTCTCCTTGTACTTTTATCTCCCTTCCATAGTCTTGTGTCTCTCTCCACCAGCACCAACAGGATTTGCTCGCGCTCAAGCACCAACAGGAGCTGCTGGAGCACCAGAGGAAGATGGAGCGGCAGCGTCACGAGCAGGAGATGGAGAAGCAGCAGCGGGAACACAAACTCCTGCAGCTGAAAAACAAGGAGAGGGGGCAGGAGAGTAAGTAGCAGCGAACCCGGAGGAAATGTAGAGTGACCTGCAGTGACGTGAACCAGAGCTGTCATGACCTATCACACATTCACGTTCCCATCGCCTCGCTGCTGCCAACATCTGTTGTTGCCGTGGTGATGACCATGTCACATTACCACAGCACCTGTCCTCGTCGCCACGGCGATCAGAGCAGCCCGAATCTCAGAATAAGAGGGTCGAGAGGAGCAAGACATTCAAGTGGCACACCTCGTTTTTTTAAATTCTTTTTTTAATTTAATTTGTTCTCTTTTTTTCGAGTGATGTTCCTCAAACAAAATGACAGCGATGACGTCAACGCAGTCTGTCCCCTGACTACATCCACTTTCATATTTCTTTCTTGCTTTTAAAGGAGAATTGTGTCTATTTAAAAATGATACATGATAACATTGTATTCGTCAAACTACTCGCTGAGAACGAGTCAGAAACTCAAGCAGTTTAGCCAGATTATCTAAACCACTTGATTCAGCGATAAATCAAAAGCGTGCCAGAAATGTTTTGGTAATAATCCCTTGTTGCGTATGAAAACGGTTTTGGCACAACTACAGTGAATAGGAGGAAGTCAGAGATGGATTAGGAAGTGGATGTGAAAATGGTGATTTACAACGGGCTCACATTTTACACTTCCCCTTTTTGCTTTTCCAAATAAGTTCAGCTATTCTGGAGAAATGTTTACAACCTCATTTTTTAATTTTTCAATGTTGCCTCATTGCTAAATCTCAGCAATTAATTTGGTGTGTAAAAGCGACCATGAGCCATGGCACTAATGGCCAAACCCATGAAACCAGAGTCGTTCTTTGTCATCATTAAGGTTTGAGAGCTCTGATGCTACGTTTACTGCAAAGTGCTCTCTCTTGGACTCACAAACGCCGTCCCGTCCACCAGCTTTCACACTGTTGCATATTTTCCTCAGGCAGAAGGAAATAGTGTCTGTTTCTTGGAAGTAATTGCCTTTTTTTTCCCCTTGTTCCTGTAATTGTTTCATACCACAAACAGAGGAGGCCCATAAGTCTGCTACGTTAATCGAAAGAAGGAATTTATATGAACTTTTCTTAATGTGTGACTCGTGTGTTTGCATCCGCTTGAAGGAGGACTTTTAACGGGTAAAAACGGGGCGGAGCGGCTTCCCTTCGTCATTCACGTGAGCCACACACGGTGTAAATGGATTAAAACGGCTGCTAATGAGGAGAAAATGACTCACTTAAACCCTTAATAACGCCCACAGTCACAAAGTTCACTCGCAAGTATGACGACAGAGATGTTTTCCTCGTTAATCCGTGCAGTAAAGTTAATCAGTCATCAGGACTGCGTTTTATTATGATGATTGGCTTGCTTGTTTGTTTTTTTATGGAAACGCTACAATGTGGTTTCTCAAAAATCCATTTTGAATATACTCAACATTTAGATATTTTTTCTCTCTTCTCGTCGGTAAAGTCGGTTTCCTCCTCCGTTCTCTGCCGGGGCGAAGTGAGCCTACAAGTTTGACGTCTGTGGAAAAGAGCACTGGGTTCGTAAACAGAGGAAGCTTTGTTAAGTACTGCAATAAATCGCATGGAAGGCAGTCTCATAAAAGCCAATTTCCTTCAGTGGCAAAGCAGACATATAAAGGATGTCAGCGCTTGAAGCGGCGTCGTGATTTAGGGAGCCCATATTAGCCGTTGTCACATTCACATACTGTATTTACCGTCTCTCTCTCCACACATCACCTGTTATCACTCTTCCTAGAAAAACATATTCTCACAACACCCTCCTTCACCTTCATCGCTCCTTCCTGCGTCTCTTTCCCTCTCTCATCCACGCCTCTCCTCCCCGGACGATTCCTCGCTGGCTGTGAAACGAGGGTGGTAATTGAGGGGAGACCGGCAGCTGAGTGAACCTTACATGCTGTCATCTCTGTGGAATTCCAGTGAAACTGTGATGCAACACTGAGCGCTCTGCATGTAGATACAGAGCTGTCGGAAGTATGGACGGATGCTTGCTGTGATATTCATAGTGTCACATTCTGGACAGGAAGTACAGTCGGGGGAGTGGAGCAAACGCAATACTGGAAGCAAGGTGTTTTTTATTATGAGGCAATGAATAAATAAAACCTCTCTCTCGTCTCCGTCAGGTGCAGTCGCCAGTACAGAGGTTAAGATGCGACTTCAGGAGTTTGTCCTGAACAAGAAGAAAGCCCTGGCTCAGCGAAACCTAAACCACTGTCTGCCCAGCGACCCACGCTTTTGGTATGGGTGAGTGTCGCAGCCCACCGCTACAGAACCTCATGGCTCGGGATGTGACGGGTTGTGAAAAGGTCACGCGAAGGTCACGTTTCTCCACAATTCCAATGTGCATCTCATTCATCAAACTCATTTCATTCGATTTGTTTGGTACGAGGAAGGAGGCGGAGCTTTCTTGTTGTGTGTGCAGCTCATTATGTCATCGAACCGCCCAGAATTTTCTATAGCAAGCATCATTGTCGAATCTAAAAACTGATTTTTAAAGAAAGAATTCATGAGCTCGGTATTGTAAAGTTAGTTCATATCTGTAAAAAATACTTCTATGCTTAACTCCCACACTTAAATCTAAGAGAAAAGCTGCATTATGAAGCAATCTTTTCACTTAAACCTTTTAGCGATTCATTAAATTTGACGTTTTTCAAAGAACAAACATTCCAAACCTTTAGATTTCATCAGCATTTATTGATTTCTTGTGGGTTTTTTTATAAACCTTTTCATATCTAAGCAAAAAACAAATGCCCACAGGTATCAAACATAAAAGCGGCAATTATTAGCGGCATAAAAGTGCACTGTCGTAAGACGTTACCGACGGCAACGAGTCCTCGCCAGTCGCCTTGAAACTGCGGGTGAAGACGCTGATGGAGCTCCGTTTTGGAGCTCGGTGATTGACGGCTGGCTCCCTTTGAGGTGTCTGTGCGTTTGAAGTGGGCTGAGAAGAAGAAAAGACAATGGCATCTCTCACGCTTTAAATATTTGAAGAGGTTTGAAGCAGTCAAAACATTCCTGCCAAGGCACCAGACGATGGAGGAAAACGGTTTTCTGTCACAACCATCGCTCGTTTCTTTACTCTCCTACCTGTTTGCTTCCTCCTCACTTCGTCAGTACAGTTTTTTTCCCTCTTTAAGCTGCATGTCGTCCTGCATCTCCTCCCCTGCCTCTGTTTTATTTCACCCACCCTTCAAAAAGAAGAGCAGAGGATGCTTTCAGGTCCCTTTCTCCCTCCTCTTTATCTGTTCTCTCCATTCCACCCACATTTTGCCTTCCGCCGCGTCTTTTAAAGTGTTGACCTTGGGGAGGGAGACGGCAGCTGGCTTTATTGGTGTGTTTAAGGAGAATCGGGTAAGGTACAGTAGATATACAGCATGCATTAATATTTAATATTTGCTTCTTTATTTCCTTGCAGAAAAACCCAGCACAGCTCTTTGGACCAGAGCTCTCCTCCCCAGACGGCGATGTCGGCGTACACCCACCCGATGCTGGGCACATACGACTCCAAGGACGACTTCCCCCTCCGCAAAACAGGTACAGGACTCCTCACATCCATATCCCTCCACCTCTTAAAAACAGGTCCAGAGGGGAGCCCTAATCTTCCTCTTTTCTTCCCCCTCCACTGCATTTGCAAGTGAAATGGCTTATTGGGTTTCAAAGTCAGGCAGATGAACCAGGAGTCAGCCGCCGGAGGATTTAAAGGAGCCCCTAAAATAGTCTTAAAAAAAAGATATGAAAAAGTTATTTAATGAGGTCTTTTGAACCATTCTGATGTAAATGAGGGTCGGTGGATGAGTGGAACTCTAAATTAAAACATTAGGAACCTTAAACGAGAAAAAAAAAAGATGTTTAAAGGAATAGTTCCACATCTTGAGAAACATTTCGATGGAAAATTGAAGCTAAATATGAAGCTGGAGGCCACAGCCTGTTAGCTTAGCTTAGCATAAAGACTCAAAGTAGGAGAAAAAACATCTTGCCTGGCTCTCTGACACATCAAACGTTGGCTCAAACTCCAGAAAGTTATCGTTTGCAGTCATGAAATAGTCCTAATTTATCATTTTCCTCCTGGTTTCAAGGTCTTACTGTGAATAAATGTGGAAATATTCAAGTATTTTAGCCGTTCTTACTCATTTTCAGCCTTGTGCTTCATCATTTTGTGTAGGGAAAAAGAAGATTTTTTTAAGCCAGTTGGCTATTCTCCTGTTTTTAGACATTAGCCAACACATTGAGGCAAAGTCCTTCACGGACGTCACGGATCACACTGTTTAACAAAAACAAACCCCTTGACTACGCTGAGAAGTGTCCTAGGAAGCACGTAAAATTAAAAAAAAACCCTCACCGTGTCCTGACTTTTGGATGCATCACACTTGTTATTTCTCCCTCCTTCTGTCCAAGTCAAGTACGGCCAAGCTGTGATTGTTCACTTAGCGTGAGCAGCTGCCTTGGCAGTATCGCTGCCTGCTTTCACAGCTGGAGGCCCGGCTCTGTGTATTCTGCACCCCTGCCCACCTGCTGTGAGCTGGAAGACAGCAATGATTTGTCCTGGCACACGACCTCGGGACACAAAGTTTCAACTGTCAGGGACACCGGAACGGCGATTTGGGATTCTTTTTGTGGTGCTGAGAAAAGTCACCGTGCAAGAAAATGTCTTTTTTTTTGTCTTTGTGTCAGCGGTGAGGAGAGGCAGAGAGGGAATACTGACATTTGAAGGACTGTCCTGTCAACGGTCAACAGTGAGCAGGCAGACTCTGGATCAGATTAGAAGGGCGCACAGAGATGAACTTGTCTCCGGGAAGGAAGTGAGCGACAGTGGTCGCCACAGTTGTGCGGCCGCTCTGACGACAGGAGCCGTCACACATGACGTTTTCTTTTTTGCCCCGTGGTGATGACCCATTTTTTTTTTTTTTTTTTTTTCTGGTCAATGTATGCGTGTAAATGTGCAACGAGAAGCGGAGCGGAGCGTACAGTACATTCCAACAGGGGCTCATTGTTTCCGAGTGTGAGAGGCTCTGTGATAATGCAGAACACAGAAGGCCACTCTGAAACGCTGTGGCAGGAAGTCTGTGAGGCCTTCATGACAGACGCAGACTTGTCATGCTGACCCCTTTGTCCCTCACTATTTCACAAACTGTCACACACACATATATATACTCCCACACCACTGCTGGACGTGTAAACCCTGCAGGATATCCACACACAATATAGCACTTTCATGTGCTTTATTTAATGGCACACATCTTCTCATCATTTTGACGCATGTAATTCAGTGCAGAGGACAGTGAGTGAGCGCTACCGGATCTCTCACTAGAGAGCAACACAACAGCCTCCTTCTAAACCCGAGACCAGACTGTGATGTCAGAGGAGATGACTTGTGTGTAGTTGGACTTGATGGACGACCGTATCCACTTCCAGCTAATATAAGGTGCTCAATATAGAACTGACCCTTTTGCTAAACCCCGCCGCGCCGCTGCTGCTCCATCGAGCCGTTAGAGATACAACCACGCTGTCATTAACTGCACTCCCCGAAGGAATATTATCTCGTTTTTGGGGCGATTTCAGAGAGAAGTGGACAGAACGGTCTACAGTAGACTTAGAATGATCTTTATTGATCCCTTTGGGATGACTCCCGCAAGGAAATTGGATATCCAGCAGCTTACAAAAAACTTAGTGAAATAAATATACAAAGTAAACAATAAACTCTTAAAAGTAGAGATAAGAATACAAGTAAAGAAAATAACAATAAGTTAATTGTAGAGCACTGTATAGAGGATGGATATAAATAAGTATGTATTATTATACAAATTGATTCCACAGTGAGTATCCACGATGTCAACCTTAATTCTTCAGTGAAAACAGGTTTAAAAGATGAAGATGGAAGCTACAGATCAGTGTGTAAGTGAATCACCTCATCAGCTGGTCATCCAGACAGAAGAAGGGTCAATTCAGAGCATGCCTTCTCCTCTACATGCTGAGCCGGTGGCTAGCAGCTAACCTTTCTAACAGTACGAACAGTGCACACAATAACAGCAGTGCTACCAGTGTTTACCGGGGGAGGATAGACATTACTTCACTACCTTATATTGCAAATTGTTGTTTTGCTGCAATATTAATGCCCTGAATTTCACATTTAAGCACCTTTTAACTCACCTCCATGAGAAGGCCTCATACGTTGTTGCTCATCCTTTAATTCACTTTAAATAGTTATAGGTTTTCATATGAAATTTGAAGACAATCAATATTTCTCAGCACGACGCCCTGTTTAACCAATAATTTGGTTGTAAAAGATTCACACACACAACCCGGTCTATACGTCCATCCGATTGTGTGTTTACCTCCAACCTCTCCGTCTAATGCATCATCAACAGATATTTCTGGGAAGCGCCGCTGATGACTTTCAGCAAAGCTGCTCTATTGATTTCCATAAATCTTCCCTCCCTTTGGAAGAGCGGCGAGGCTTCCCCCGGCACGAGGCGTCGGGGCTCCCGTCCGTCAAAACACACGAGCGGCTGATCGATACGTGTTCCGTATCAGAGAACCAGTTTCCTCCTCCTCCTCCTCCTCCTCCCACTCCCTGTTGAAATATTAAACACCACTTATGGTGACTTTTAATCTGGTATTGATAATGATATGTCATCAGATTGGGGGGGGCTTCACCTTTAGTGTTAGAGTGGATCAGAGAGAAAGTTTTTCATCTTGAGCATTGAAATAATAGAGAATATCCAGAGGCAAAGCACAAGAAAACCACAATTTCTCTTTGAGAATCCGACGTTTAGAGTTATTTAGAGCATGTACTATATAGTATATTAAAGGTGCTATATACGGGGTTTCTAAGGGCCCTCAACTGGCTGAGCTAACGTAAGAAAATGATGGCCTAAGTGCTGACAGAGCTAACAGCGTTTACGTGAGGGGCAATCAGCGTTTCCGCGGTGACGCCACTAGTCGCAACCGCCGATATCGGCTGTCAACGCCGTATGAGCCCAGAGCAGATCTGCGACTACGAAAGTAGAGAAGCTCCGATTACAACACACACAGAGGGAGCCCTTCTCTTTCTCCTCAGGTGCACATTACTCCGCTACATCGTTGCGTAGCAGCTACTTGTTTTCCTGCTCCGCTAACGCTGCGATAATCGAATTCAGCCCCTTTAAGTGACTATAAAAACCCTGCCTCGGATTCAGGAGTGTGTCATTCCACTTCCTCCCCCTCAAAAGCCAATTTGGCCACCCGGGGCTAGAGTGGAAATCTCTTCTTCTTCTTTTTTAATGTTACCTTTTTTATAATGCCAGCACTGTGGGTTTCAGCATCGCAGGTAATTTTCTACCTCGGTAATAAGTATGCCAGCAGAAGAAGACATGCTGTTGCGTGACGAGAGGGTGTAAAAATATAATAATAGTCGGTATGTGGCAGGAAGTCTGAAAATCGTAGTTTAGAAATATTGTTTTCTGGGAAGTAAGGAGGCAAGTACGTACACATGCTAATGGTTGCTTCTCATATGTGAAGTTTGTGAGGCCCGACAAACAGAGAGGGAGTGAGTTAAATGGGGATTTAGAAAGAGAGAGAGAGGGGGATGAATTGAGGTGAAGGAGGGAGAAAGGGCTACAATAAAAAAAAATGCCGCCGTCAGCAGTAAATAGCAGTCTGGGCCCTCTGCAGCGAGTGTGTGTTCGCACATGTGCACGCTGGTTTTGCCCAGTCGGCATTAACACCCTTCAAAGTCAGCGCGTCCTGAGGTGAACGCCCCACGGCGACCATCGCCCGGCAACCACACACACCTCACCCTCCTTGTTACTGTCCTCGTAACCTTCCATCCATCTCTCTGTCCACTCCCTCCTTTTTATCCGTCCATTTCTTAATGACTAAGGACACACAACGCAACCTTGACCCCTCCCTCCCTTTCCTCTATTCCATCATCTTTTTTTTTTTTTTTTTGTCTCCTCGTCTTTCCTCCCCTGGCACCGGACGGACCGCCGTTTCTGTCGCCTCTGCAGCTCGTTTCCTGTCACACCTGGGCGAGATTGTGATTTTGCTTGTGCACGGCGACAAATGTGTCCACTTTTGATGGAGGCACGTCCAACGGCACCGGCAGCAACATGTCATCGATTTCCAGGCACTCAAAGTTCAGAATCAGAATTACAAATAAGTGTTTCAACTACAAACTGTATTTAATTTGATTAAACATTGAATGCACTTTGTAACACATAATGGAGGGAATCTAATTTTCAATTCTTATTTTCTTTATCTTGTATTATAAAAGCTATCGGGACCGATGTCACAATGTCAGACTGCTACCATCGGCTGTGCGATGCAATACAATTGAACTGGAATGCTCCTTCTCTCACCGTCTCCAGTTCAGCTAATAGCATTTCACCCCGACCCACTCCATCCCTCTTAACAAAGACTTTGGAAGATTGCCCTCCACTTAGAAGAAGCACTTTTTTAAATAATTGAGTTTCATAAGTCCAGCAACATGTTTCCCCTTAAAATTGAAAGTGCATTTGAAAAAGTACTTAGACATTATAAATTCACGGTCGGTCATCTCATCCCCACCGACCAGGAGGTAAACTTGAGTGCTTGCACGTCTTTTGAAGTACATTAAAACTTTGCGTTGCTTCGTCCAACCTCGTTCAAAGCTACGCCAAGCAAATGGGGTTTTGTAATGACCCTGGAATAATCTTCGGACAATAAATCGCTACAGTACACACGAATCAAGTCCCAGCTCCCCTTTTTTCTGGGGCTAACGAACGTAGCGAGGTCTGTTTGATACGAGGTCGTGGGATGAGCAGAAGTTCAGCGTTTGGTCAACCGGCCAGCTCTGACTAATTGAACGGAAGGAAGCCAGCGGAGGAAAGGGAATAAAGCTGCCCGTGTCTGGGGGAAGTCTGGCAGAAAGACACCAAGGCAAGATTGTCCAGGAAAGGTCCCATCCCTGACCTGAGCAGATTCCCAGAAAACACTGAATGCTCGGCCCGAATGCATCACCAGTCCAGAGCTGATAGAAAACCACACACACATGCATGGAAACGCACGCGATGACAAGCCTGTGTTTTGTAATTGAAAGTGTCTGGAAACGAGCCGCGTTCGCTGGCAGAGCTGCAGCGGCCGCATCATTAAGCTCGAGGTCAAGGAAGCTGCCAGTTGGCCGCCTCCCTTCTCGCCGCAGCGCCTTCCCCCGCCGTCGCACGACAGCGAACCTCGACACCTGAATCCGTCGGGCCAACACGCACGCCGTTGGCCTGTAGGTGCGAGCTCATTAGCCTCCCTGGGAAAACACCGGGTGCCGGAGCGACGCTTAACAGCGGAGCTGTAATTTTCATTTTTTTAGAGGGCAAATTTGTGGTTTAACACATTAACGTTTTTAGAACGGGTGGAAATCAGATATTTAACCTCGCCGCTGTGGAGCTCTCGCCTCTTGATTGGCTGCCTCATACTTTTTAAATGAGATGGGATAATCCTCGTTGTTTGACAAAAACACATTTATTACTTTTACTTTTAAGTTTTGTCTCCGTCCAGACCAGAGATATTCAACATAGGGGTCCGTGACCCCTAGGGGTCCGCAGAGTTACTGCAGGGGGTCCCCGAAATGATTTGATCCCAAGCTTTATTTCTTAAATACACATTGACTTGAAACCTATAATAAACAAATATAAATGTTCCTATTTATTCAATGTTATGAGGTGAAACTGTTATGTAGATATGCCAACATAGAATCAACTAAGTTCTGAAAATATATGAATCTCAATTATTATTTTAATGGCTTAGCATTGTACATAATTACAAAGTACTGGTATACATGTAGGCTGCACTACACATTTTTACTGACCGGTCTCTATCAGCCAAGGGGTCCTATGCCTGAAAAACATCTCAGACCTCTGCTCTAGGCTGAAACTTCTCTCGAGGAACTCCTCCGTCACGTTCCTCTCTTTTTGCCCCGCCAGCCTCGGAGCCCAACCTGAAGCTCCGCTCCCGACTAAAGCAGAAGGTGACGGAGCGGCGCAGCAGCCCTCTCCTCCGGAGGAAAGACGGCGCCATCACGACTGCCAAGAAGCGATCCCTGGACGTGGCTGGTGAGCACTCCTGTTTGTTGGATTTCCTTCTGTTGTGTCAGGATAAAAACATGCAGACTCTGTTCTCCCCCGGTACTTTGATATCTCCATTCTACTGCATATTTGGAACACCAATGACTTCATTTTGGGATAGCAATGTGGTTATTTCATCCAGAAGGTGTCGTGTAAATACAGTTAAATACCATCCTCATTTATTTTAGTGAGGATTTGGATCTAAAAAAAAAACACATTTATACGCCGTCAGAAAACTCTGCCTCCGTGTGTGTGTTATAGAGTCTGCATGCAACAGTGCACCAGGCTCAGGTCCCAGCTCCCCCAACAACAGCTCCAGTAACATCCCCAGTGAGAACGGGGTCACCATCTCCAGCAGCCCAGGAGAGGTAACCGCCAGCGCATGCATGTGTGTGTGTGTCTTGTAGCGTGTGTGTGTGTGTGTGTGTGTGTAGACAGATGACCGGACAGCTTCAAGAGTCGATTGGCAATCTGTCTGTTTTAATGGAGGGCTCAAGGTCTGGGAGCGTGTTTGCCCGTTGTGTGAGCGGGAAATGGAGTCTACGTCTACTTTGTGAACTCAACCCTGTGAGTGTTTACTGTAACTCTGCTTGTGTGTGTGTGTGTGTGTGTTCAGGCCTCCCTGCTTCACAGGTTGGCTGCCAGGGAAGGCTCGGTCAGCCATCTCTCTCTCTACACCTCCCCATCCCTGCCCAACATCACCCTGGGACTGCCGGCCACGGGCCCCGCTAGCGCCGTGAGTACCACTCCATGCACAATATATAACAATATTTCACGTTTTTCTCTTATTAATTATCGTTGGCGTGGAGGCGCCTCTCTTTCTCCATCTCGCTCCCATTCTGTCTCATTTGACTCTTCTTTGTCTCCGTCCATCTGCCCCCCCCCCCTCCCTCCCTCCCTCTCTGTAGGTGGTGTCAGGACACCAAGATGGCGAGAGTCGTCTGACATTGCCTGGGCTACAGCAGGGGATTCCTCTGACCCCTCCGTTCCTGCCCGCTGCCCACCTGCCCTCCTACTTGGCGTCGGCCCTGGACAGGGAGGGGGCCGGAGGGGGCACGGCGGGTCACAACCCCCTTCTCCAACACATGGTACTGCTGGAGCAGAGCCACAATCCAATGAGTCAGTATCCACTGCAGCATTTATCTTTCTTTACTTCTTGGTAGCAATAGCTAGTGGTTTTATTCTTACTATTATTCTTATTATGTAAAGTTTGCTTTATGTGTGGTTTCAGCAGAAAGTAAGTAGTTAGGACTGTTAAACTCCACCAGACTATTTCTTTAGATGTGAATATTATAAATAAGTAGTTTCCAGCTTAAAAGCTCTGTTCTTAGTCCTACGCCTTGTCTTCTCTTTCAGGCACATTGTGTTTTTTTATAGCCCCATTTTTCAGTCCCTTTTGCAGTGATAGCGTTTCACTCAACAGCTTGGGCTGCAGTGATTTCAGGGCTTCCACACACAGCAGCAGCAGCAGCGTCTGCTCTGCAGGCCGTCGCAATCATGAGAAATCACACGGTTTCCGTGCCTCCGTGCCTGAGACAGCCGTGGCCTTGTGAACCTCGTATCTCAGGAACACCTTCGGGGAATTTCTCCACATTTGGCACAAGCATCCACTTGAGCTCCAGGAGGAACTGATTAGATGTTGGGGGTCAGAGGTCAAGGTCACTGGGAGCTGATATTCATCCCATTCTCATCAATGGGATATCTCAGGAACTTTGCATATGCAATATATATATTCCAACACAAAAATGAATATATAAGTGATGAAAGTCAGTCATGTCATCAACTCCCTGCTGTATAAAGCTGGCTAATAAGCTTCTTTTTCCAAAATGCTAATAATATTCCCCCGTGACCGCTCCGTGTTTTTCCACAGTTGGTCTGGCCGGCCTCTCGCTGCCGTCGCCCTCCGTCTCCAAACTAGCCCGCGGCCACCGGCCCCTCGGAAGGACCCAGTCGGCCCCCCTGCCCCAGCAGCAGTGTGGACAGGCTCAGGCCCTGCAGCAGCTGGTGGTCCAGCAGCAACACCAGCAGTTCCTGGAGAAACACAAACAGCAGTTCCAACAGCAGCAGCACATCATCAACAAGGTAGCTCACTGTGTGTGTGTGTGTGTGTGTGTGTGTGTGTGTGTGTGTGTGTGTGTGTGTGTGTGTGTGTGTGTGTGTGTGTGTGTGTGTGTGTGTGTGTGTGTGTGTGTGTGTGTGTGTGTGTGTGTCACTAAATCTACATTGATTTGGTTAATGTCTGTGAATCCTGTCTTTGCTCTGAGAGCCGGATGAATCAGCTGGCAATCAGCAAGTCTTCCAGCAAGTCTTTCTTGTCCGCGTTCGTGTATCCCTACTTCTTCCTGTCACCCTAGCAACTGTGCTCTAGAGGAAGCTGCCTCCATATACGGTCACACAGGAAGTGTGGCTCTGTGCATCATTGTGGGAGTGTGTGTGCGTGTGTGTGTGTGTGTGTGTGCTGAGATTCCCGTAGGATTAAAGCTCCATTTTCCTGTGTTGTTAGTGCCTCTTCCTCAAAACAAGGGTTTGTTGTGACTCAGGCTAATTAAGTCCAGCTTAGGTGTAAAACCAGGTAATTTTCATGTAACATTAATTTGCCTTAATGCTCTTCTCCAGGCGACTTGAAATGAGAGTCGTCTCTCAGTTAGAATGCCGTTAAGAAATCACCAAAAAAGGTTCCTTCTCTAATTCTTGTTCATTGAGTTAATTATGCATGCGTGAAACTGGATTCCTTTAATCTAAATCGGTGAACCAAATCACAGAGCATTCAGCGTAGACCCGTGTTAATTAAGACATTTACGGCTGGGCTTTACAATTAGATGATGAAGGAACACCTTGATACATCAGTGCACAGCAGAAATGCAGACAAGTCTTGTTGGCGGATGAAAGGGTGTTTAAGTGTCCATATTTGTTGTGTTTGGAGTTTAAATGATAAAAGTAAAGCCGGCTGGCGCGGAGGTTCAGCGGGGAAGCCCGTTTTCGGGTTTCAAACCTGCCAGCCAGCTGAGGTAGCAGAGTTTGTGTTCCCCTTGTGTTGGTTTCCTCCCAGACTGCCTTTAGGTGTGAATACTGTTTGTCTGTACAGTGTGTCAGCCACTGCTTCTTACCTAATCCTTTTCCGACGAGGCAACGAGCACTTTTGGTTTGGAGTGATCACCGTTTTCCACGCCGCTCGCCGTTTAACTCGAAGGCACCCAGACAGTTTGGAAGTGTTATTTAATGGGAGTGATGCTTTGTTGTGAGGGGACAGAGAGGATGCTGGTTATTCAGTTCACCGGGGCCAGATGACTCTCTGTAAACAGGTCAATTAGCGTAAATGATTTGCCCAATTTCACCTGTTGTAATCCGAAGCTCACTCTCCAAATATCACCTTTTTTAAGTTCTCACATAAGGAACTAATTGAAGCGTTAGCCAGAGCTGGTTTTAGCTCATTCAGTAAGTATGCAGTGATATTCTCTTCATAGGTTTGGCAGGGTAACATGTTCCATTCAGTGGTTTACCGGTGTTAATCCAAACCTTTTTATTCCTTCACCAAAAGCAGACATCGGTGATTAAGTGAGAATAAACTTCAGAGTGTTGTGATTGGCACAGACGACTCGTAGTCAAAGCATTGGCATCATAACTCTAATGAATGTTGCTGTCTTTAATAAAGACATCGTTAACAGCTTAGCAAAAGAAAAATTAAAAGTGGCTTCAACTTGCATTCTTTCAAATGGCCATCAGGGGGCGACTCATCTGGTTTACAAAGAGAAGCCTAGTTGCATGGAAGTCCATGAGAAGAGAGTTTATCTTCTTCAATAAAGCAGGATATTAATTTAGTACATTCTGATTCCAGTTAGAGTCAAATAGACGATAAAGCAGGGTTGTTTTTTTGGGCGTGGACCCTTTCAAAGTGTGTTTTCAGTGCATTTAAGTTATTGTAACATTTGTGGAGGCATCCAAACAGCTAAAATATTCAGTAAGATTGTTTTTAATGCGGTGCGTTTCTTCCTAATAGTTCTACAGCCGTTGAAGTTGTATACCCAGCAGTCCAATTCATACAGAATGTAATGTAAATAAATAATATGTCCTCGGTTAGTTAGTTACTCTCAAACCACACAATGGAAGCACGTATATCAAAAGTATTGATTGCTGCACAATAAAGTCAGGTTCTGAAAAAACAACATGAGGAAGTGATAAACGGCAGCATGTCTCTGCAGAATACGTTTTCTTTTAATGTATTGTAGAGATGAGGACCATCATGGCTGCCATTCAGTGTGATACTGACTGTATGAGTGAGTTCAGGATCACAGACCCACCTTAGTCCCACTGGTATGATATATTTAGTCCCATTGATCTACGCTGTTCGCCACTGGACATCCACCACTTTGTAAAACATGAATCATCATTTCCTTGTTAAACATTTTTTGCCAAGTCAGCAAGGGAAAGGAGTCCTTCCTGCTAACTTAAAGTTTTGGCTGTAACGGTCGGGTACGTTGGCAGCGAAGAACGGAGTGAAAGAATCTTGAAACCGTTCCAACGGGAGCCTGCAGCTTCCCATTAATGCCCTGAGACAGCGAAGGCAACGCCGGAGCAAACTCCCTTCCATGATATCAGTGTGGAAGTGTGTGAGAAACGCAGATAGACGGTGACAACCAGCGTCGAGTGTTTGTGTGTGGATACGATCGCCTCCTCCACCTCCCGCTCCCTCCGTCCTCCCCACTGATTCAACAGGCTTATGTGGCGTCTGTCCCCCCTCATGGTTCATATCCCAGCAACTATTTCCTCTGTTTTTAAAAAAGGAGGGTTGGAGGCAGAGAAAGGAAGAGTGAGAACCGGTGCAGCGGGAGTGAATGAGTGTTTTGAGTTTGTTTGGAGAAGAGGGACTGGGATGAGGCAAGAGCCCGGCTCTCTGACGTCAATGGACCGTTCCCTGGGCAATATGCCAGCCGGGTGTGTGTGTGAGTGTGAGAGAGTGTGAGTGTGTGTGTTTCTGTGTGTGTGTGTGTGTGTGTGTGTGTGCTCCATGCACAAACAGTGGTCCACTCCAATTGTGACCTACGCATCAAGGTTGAGGTCCTTGACGACAGGGACGGGGGACAGCTGCCACAACAAGATTCCTAAGGTCACCCCTCCACAATTCTCCCTCTCCGTCCCTTTTTCTTTAGTGCAGTCGTGAGTTAACTACCTGTAGATGCATTTCAAACAGAGATCTTTTGAGCAAATAAAGAATAAGAGGGCAGAGTTTTTGTTTGCTTAACCTTAAGGTCTTTGTTGTTTTGTACTCGGAGCGATAGTCGGTTATTTTTGGAATGAAAAACAGCATCGTTTGTTAAAGTGGTGCAGGTTTGTTCTAGCTGTCTTCCTTTGCCTCGTTTCTTATGTTGCTGAAGCTCTTTCTTCCTCTAAAGCTTTATGGCTTAATTTAGTCTGA
This sequence comes from Eutrigla gurnardus, assembly GCF_963514095.1. NCBI lineage: Eukaryota > Metazoa > Chordata > Actinopteri > Perciformes > Triglidae > Eutrigla > Eutrigla gurnardus. Next base: position 23,721,765 of record NC_139926.1, read on the forward strand.
GATTAGTTATAATCAGAGTTTTATCAAGACAGATTAAAAACTAAGCCATGCTCTGTTGCACAATTAATAACTAATCCTTGTTTAGTGGATCCAAGTTTCAACCAGAATTAGAGTTAGATTTAGGAAATGATAATAAATATGGAGACGCCTGTTTACCCACATTAAAATACATGAATACATGTGTTTGTTTTTTGTTGGGAAAAAGGAAGTATGAAGGCTATGAAAGAGGAGGCTCTCTATTCATTAAGAAAACAAAGCCACCTCGTTAGCGTGATGTTACTGATGATGGTGATTTCTTCTTCTTTGAGGAAACACTTGTTTGAATAAATGAAGCAATCTGGCCAAATAATAGAAGATTAAATAAATTAATTAAAAAAAGGAGAATAGTAAGAACTTACATTTAAAGAGATTTAAATCTTAATCTTTAACTAGTTTTCTAGTTTGGTGCAACATGATGTATCCAGTTAAACCGTGATTTAATCCGTGACCTCTTCACCTTTTCCTCTTCTAGATCATGTCCAAGCCCGGCGACCAGGTCTCGGCTGGCGGCTCCAGCACCTCGGGGCCCTCCAGGCAGCACCAGAGTCACCCGGAGGAGACGGAGGAGGAACTCCGGGAGCACCAGGGCCTCTCCTCGTCCTCCTCCTTGTCCTCCACGTCGGCGCAGGACATGGGGCCTCTGCTCGGGCCCCTGCAGGGCCTGGTCATCAAGCAGGAGCCCCCGGACCCCGCGGAGCTGGAGGAGAGAGAGAAGAGACAAGTCGAGCAGGAATTCCTTTTCCGACAGGTGAGGGCGGGGTCAGTTAATATGTAGTTTAGTCTCGTTTTCACATATTCAAACGTAAAGCTGAAAGAAAGGAAGATGCACTCATGCGTTCCAAGATGGCACCAAATCCCTCGTCTGTTACATCACCTCCTCATGCATATTTATTTAAAGATATTATGGATGTACTGGTTGCCTTAAAGTTGTGGTGACAGATGGAGCGAGTAGTGACTGACTGCTATTAAACTCTACATGCACTGTGTCTGCCCAGCCCACTCTCACACAGTTTTTACTCATGCAGAACATACTTACACACACACACTGTCCATGTTCTACTACTGCAGAGTAGTGTGTCTGTGTGTGTGTGTTTTATTTTATGTGTTATGAATGGATAAAGGCTCGTGTACCTCCTACACGCTACTCCCGAGCACGACAATCCCATTTCCGTTCTCTGAAAATTCATACTCTTCACCCACGTAGAAACTTTCCTCGTCCATGGACAACTCTTTCTTTGTATCACACACACACACACACACACACACACACACACACACACACACACACACACACACACACACACACACACACACACACACACACACACACAGACACACACACACACAGACACACACACACACACAGACACACACACACTCAGACACACACACACTCACACACACACACACACAGACACACACACAGACACACACACAGACACACAGACACACACACACACACACACAGACACACACACAGACACACACAGTCAGGACGCCATGTCCTCATTTGTCTAGCCCATCCCTGCTGTCCGCTCCGCCAAATTCAATCAGGCGCTCCCCTCACTGTCACCATGGCGCCCGATGTAAGCAGACACGCCCATCACGATTGCTTGGTTTTTGAGTGGAAAGATGAGATGTGTTCATCAGTACAAAGTTTCCAAGTGCTTTCATGAAACACTTTCTATGATGAATGATAGAATTAATTAGGTGCGTGCTCCGAAAGCTGAACTTCTCCCCTTGAAGGCAGTTTGACGGCTCATTATCCGTCTTTTACTCGATCGTTGATGTACGCTGCTGCCATTTATGATCCCACACGTTTTCAGAAAAGTCACTGCAACCGATTTCTCAGCTAGTAACGTGTCATGTGTGTCAGCTTTCTCTGCACTGCTGACATCCATGTGGAGAAAACCCCGTGTGTCTGCACAACTCTTCCGAATGCAGCCTGTGTTGTGCATTTACAAGAATCTAGTGCCATCTCCTGGCAAGAGAAGGGTATTGCAGCCACACGGTAAACGTCTCTCTCTGTGTTTGAGAGCAGCAGGCCCTGCTGTTGGAGCAGCAGCGGATCCACCAGCTGAGGAACTACCAAGCCTCCATGGAAGCAGCCGGCTTATCGGTCAGCTTCGCCGGACACCGCCCCCTCTCCAGGGCCCAGTCGTCCCCGGCCTCCGCCTCCTTCCCCTTAGTGGTGCCAGAGCCGTCTGTCAAGCCCCGATTTACCACAGGTCTGTTGAAAGAAATTATAAATATATCATCTATATGGAATCTAATTTCTAACACATCCTATGACGTGTGATTATTGTGATTGTACCCTCTGTGTCTGTTGTTGTTCCAGGTCTGGTGTATGACTCTCTGATGCAGAAGCACCAGTGCATGTGTGGCAACACCACCAGTCACCCGGAGCACGCCGGGCGCATCCAGAGCATCTGGTCCCGACTACAGGAAACGGGCCTCCGGTCGCACTGCGAGGTATATACCGTATGAATAAAATGGTCTTCACATAGAGTTGAGTAAATACAATATTGAACATTTTATTTGGTGGTCCTCCTTCATCTGGTTTAGTGTCTTTATTTCTGGGTAACACATGAAGTTAAGTCAATTCTCAGTAAAAACTCTGAAGTGCAAGTTGTTTTAATGGCCAGAAGGGGGCAGTGTGCAGCCATTTTCTCTTCACACTTGGCTTCTCCAGTGAAAACCACACCATCGGGCCTCCTATAAGTTGCACTACTTGTTTATGACTGTGGGACTTCAAACAGTGTGACTCCATCACCAAAGTAAAGCCATGACTTTTTCCTGTGTGGACGGTCAGTGTGGAGATTTAACCAGATGCATGACTTCTGTCCTCCCAGTGTATCCGTGGGAGGAAGGCCTTGCTGGAGGAGCTGCAGACGGTCCACTCGGAAGCCCACGTCCTGCTGTACGGAACCAACCCGCTGCGGCAGAAACTAGACTGTAAGGCAATACAATAAGGCATCGATCCACGAAACCACAAATGCACTCGTTACACCCTTAGACCGATCAGGGAGCTGCGGTATCGACTTCTAGGAAATCTGACTGCCGGCCCTGCCGTTTCCACTTCTGCTTCATGTTAACCGCTCTGCTAGAACGTGGAAGCTTCAACGCTGAGATGAATATTATCTCTTAAGCGTTTCCAACCATTTAGTGCACAGGTGCAGTTCAACACACTTTACACGTCCGTTCTGCATGCATCCATGCAAAGTGTCACGTTTGTGAGCGGACTGAATCCCAGACTTACGTCCTCCTCTCGGCGTCTGTGAAAGGAATCTGCTCTGATGCTTCAACGTGTCATAACAAACGGTCCATCTAATAAAGTCCCGGAGGTGTGACGATACGGCGAGGAGCTGCTGAAGCTTGTTAACTAGAAGTCACACGGGCTGCTTTGTCACTTATGTCTGGCCTGTGTGTGTGTGTGTGTGTGTGTGTGTGTGTGTGTGTGTGTGTGTGTGTGTGTGTGTGTGTGTGTGTGTGTGTGTGTGTGTGTGTGTGTGTGTGTGTGTGTGTGTGTGTGTGTGTGTGTGGAAAGCTAAGGGACAAACCTCAGTGGTCATCTTGGCTTCCCCTTATTATTACTGCTTACACTGGAGAATTAGCAGATAAGCCTTGTGGTTCGGCACACAAGTGGGTTCACACACACACACACACACACACACACACACAAGTGGGTTCACACACACACACACACACAAGTGGGTTCACACACACACACACACACAAGTGGGTTCAGTGAAACTGGAGAAGGTGAACAAACTGTTATAAACCTAGAAACCCAGAGAGAGTCACCTCTTCACCCGTTTCTTCACCACGCTCGTCTAACTGCCGATGTTTCTGTCTTCCTGCCCCAGGTTCAGTGAGTCCCATGTTCGTGAGGTTGCCGTGCGGAGGCATCGGGGTAAGTTCACTCCTTCCTCCGGTTCACAAAGTCACGCTCGAGTCACTTCACAAATATTCACTCGGTGATTAAGTATTAAGTATTGGTAAATTGTGTGCCTGATATAACTCTGAAGAATGCCGGCGCGTTAGTCGCGCTTATACAGTGGAAAATTGTTGTAATGGACGACACAGGCTTTTTACAACACGCTGCTAATCTAATCAATAAACTGACACTGACGTCTCGTCCGTCTGACGGCGTCATGAAACAAATAAGCATCAAATAGCAGCGTAATAACTGTGTTCCCCTCCGCCCACTCCTCTCCCCCCCGCCTAAATAATGGTCCCATTTGTTCTTGTTCCACCAAACAACACACACACACACACACACACACACACACACACACACACACACACACACACACACACACACACACACACAACGCCCCTCAAGGACCAGAGGCAACAAAAGCTGTTGCTTGCCTTTCCGCCGTGTTTGTAATTATAACCAGATGTTTGCAGCATACGAGCTGTGTGTGTGTGTGTGTCTGTGTGTGTGTGTGCGTGCATGTGTGTGTGTGTGGATGTGTGCATGTTTGTGTGTGTGTGTGTGTGTGTGTGTGTGTATAGCAGTGTGTTTGGGGATGTTTGTGTGCGATGGCAATGATTTTGATGGCTGATCATAGTTGGTGTTCTCTTTTGTAATGAATATGTTGTGTGTGTGATGTGTGCGTGTGTGCGTGTGTGTCTGTGTGTGTGTCTGTGTGCGTGTGTGTCTGTGTGTGTGTCTGTGTGTGTGTGTGTGCGTGTGTTGCAACTACCCACACACCTCCACCTACCCTTTCCCTCTTTTACATGTCATCTACACCCGTCTCTCTCTCCTCCTCCCCCTGTCTTCCCTCCCTGGAGGGTCGCTGCTGCTGCTGCCGTGGTGGGAAACAAGACGAGCCCCAGCTCCTCGCTGCTCTGCTCTTTATAATGGCAAATGGGGCTAAATTGTTGTCTTCCTGTCATACACACACATACAAGTTACACACACATGCACACGCACACACAGTTACAGAGGAAGGGGGCTGAAATTAGGCTGTCAGCCTGTGGGGAACCATCATTCCGTCATACCAGCACGTTCCCGCTCTTTTCTACCTCCGACACACACACACACACACACACACACACACACACACACACACAACACACACACACACGCACACACACACACACACACACAACCCTTCCCCTTTCACTTTTCTCTGACTGACTTGCATCCCGCTCCTGGCTCGAGGCGAAACTAACATCAACACGGCCCGTAATAAAACCACCCAGTCTCCACATGCGGCTCTGGAGCAGCATCTGTTTGTGCTCATTAACCTGCCTTGTGTTGTGTATACGGTTCAGTTTCCCATTCACTCACTCACTGGGCTCTCCGTTCGCTCGCTCACTCAATCACGGACTCGGCGACTATCCACTTTCTCTCCCTCTCTACATCCTCCCCTCATCAGCAGCGTTCTTTACCTCCTCACTCCCTCCTTTTTTAGGTTTTAGTCGATAGTAAATGCACCGCCGTTTTTCTTCCATTCTTGGCACGACTTTAAAAGTGGCCTTTTTCTCGATCCGTGGATGTTATTATGGGGTCCTCCCCCCAGCCTCGATCACTCCCGTCACCGGAGACGAGAGAGGGGAGTGAAGTATGTCGGAGGGCCGAGGTGAGGTGGATGTAAAAGCCCGGTGGTGTCGCCGGCGTGGGTGACTGGCAGGTTACAGTTAACGCGTTCGACGCGGGAGAGTTTACATCAGAAAAGCCTCGCCAAAGCTCTGGCACCGGCCGCTCCACGTGTGTGTGTGTGTGTGTGTGTGTGTGTGTGTGTGTGTGTGTGTGTGTGTGTGTGTGTGTGTGTCCACAGTTCAAACACATCAACACACAGACCTTCCTTTTCTTCTTTTCCTCTTCCAGCTTCTTCTCTGTGTTTATCATGCGCTCCATCTGCCTGAGTATCTGCCATGCCTGATGGAGGGTGTGTATATTATCCTGTGCATGGCCCTGCTGACCATCAATCACACGCAGTATCGTGGGCCATTTGGCGTGTGTGTGTGTGTGTGTGTTTGTTAGTGTGTGTGTGTGATTGTGACAGAGCATGCCTCAGCATTAATCAGGCTTGACCACTGAATGGTGGCCCCATATCTGAACACTCACACACACAAAATGTATTTTATTTCCCAATATTTCTGCATCCAAATTGGACATCTTATGGTCCCGCCCACATGTATTTATTAATTTTAAATCCAAGACGTGTCTCCAGATTTAAGTTGTCAATATATTAGCAGGCTTATATGATTTGAAACTCACCCTTATCCTTAAAAATCGGCACATGAAAGGACAATAAATGCCAGAATTGGTAAATCAAATAATTACTTTTTAAATGTTAAGTATCGATGAACATCGTAAAAGCACCAAGAGTTATCTTCCATCTGCTCCCTCGTCCTTGGAGCTGCTGTAATAAATGTTCAGAGTGGATGATTAAGCTTCTAAATATGTGTTACTGCCTCACAGTTCTCTCTCCCTGAAAACATTCCAGCTGTCCCCGAAGTGCCACTTTCAAAGACTTCACTTTCCTGTGAAATGACATAAGCTAAATGATTTCAAATGTCCTTCCAGTTTTACAATCGCAGCCTCACTGAAGCACCGTCGACCACATCATCAAATGAGAAGCATTAAAATGCAGATTTCGTTGCCAGCTTTTAGAAACAGTGGTATAAACAACACGTGACTTTTTGTGTGTTTGCAGGTGGACAGCGACACCATTTGGAACGAGGTCCACTCGTCCAGCGCGGCTCGCCTGGCCGTGGGCTCGGTGGTGGAGCTGGTCTTCAAAGTGGCATCGGGAGAACTGAAGGTTAGTTCGGATGCTGGGAGTCGGAATGAGCAGCTGTTTGCTGGGATTTATTTTTTATGGATGGGAATGAATAAAAGGCATTTAATAACCCTTTTTTTTAAGATGGAGCCAACAGGGAATAGAGCTCAGATGGACCCCACCAAAGTAAAGCCATGACTAGAACTTTAAGGGGGATTTAATCTGCTTGTCAGGTTTGACCGTTCTCTGTGCAAAAGGGTGATTACGTAGATTAATCTGATGGATTACTCCAGAGATCTTCAACAGGGGGTCTGCAAAGTCACTGCCAGGGATCCCCAAAGGTTTGATCCAAGACTAAAAATGTAAATATGTCAGAAAATGCACCTTAACATGAATACAACCTCTATTAAGCATTAAAATTGCTTAATATATTGCTTAAAGCATGAAATTGTGATGTAGAATGTAGCCAAAATAGATTTAAAATATGAACATGTCAACAATTATGTTATTTAATTAGCATTAATTAGCATTGTATACACACATAATTACAGTACTGTTATACCTGGCTCTATAATGAATGAAATTATGGATAAATCCAACCTTGTAACGGCATCTCATATCTTGGCACCACCCGTTCACACCTCAAAACACCTCAAGAAAAAAACCTCCTTCCAGAACCATCCACCCCACTCCCAGACAGACACCCCACCCCCCCCCACCCCCGTCAAGCTCTGCCCACCAGCCAGCCTTCCTGTGTCTGTGGCGGTGGCTGCTTACTGTTTGAACCCAGCGGGGAGGCGCCGGCTCGCGGGGCACCGCCAACGCCAACAGTCCCCACTAACAGGCCTGTTTTATTGGCATTACACCACAGCCACCTGCAGAGCAGCCGCCCCGCTCGCCGTTAGCTTAGCACCGACGCACTAATGACGTTCCTCCCAGACGGTAGCACGCCGTCGCTTGCTGGACTGCACATGCTGGCGGTCCGGTACCTGATCTACACCTGGACGCGATTAATGCAGAAACAAGAGTCTCATGTTGTGTTTGATATCAGATCTCACACGGAGAGTCCAATGGAGAACAGAAATGCAGAATAATACAGACACATGTATTTTAATCTGTTGTTATTTTCCTGCCCCCCCCCTCGTCTCTCGTCCACCTCCGTTCATACCGTATCACGCAGCGGGGCTTTAAAAACGAGTCTCTTCAGACCAGCTGAGGCCGTCGTCTCTACAATAAACTCCCGGCCGGCCGGCTAATCCACAGCAGCTGACTCAACATCATTAGTCCAGCTCGCCTCGCTCCACATCAGGCCTAACATCTATCTAATGTCCCCACATAGCAGCGGGAGCCCCCCAAAAAAAAACAGTTGCCGGGAGTCCCGCTGGATCCCGCCTTAACTGAGCTTCCCTTAACTGACCCGATGGAAGCGTGTTTTTGAAGAGTAATACCTGGTGAGAGGATTAGAAGGACTTGAAGACATGAGGGTCATTTTGCTTTTAATTCATGTGTTTGTGTCGTCATCATCTGACCTCTCGGCCTCTCAAAAGAGAAGAGGAAGTGTATCATTATGGTAGAGCGAGCAGCTTTGAGGTCAGACAGAATCGACTGTGATGAAAATGCGCTGTGTGTGAATGACTTGTTTCCCCCCTGACAGAATGGCTTCGCTGTAGTTCGACCTCCTGGACACCACGCCGAGGAGAGCACGCCCATGTAAGTCCATCAGGAACCTGACAACGATGTCAGATGTCTCCACGTTTCAGCATTTTTTGTATAGATGATGAAGATTGCTCAAGATTTCATGAAGTTTAATGTCACCGTCCACTTCCAGGGGCTTCTGCTACTTCAACTCCGTCGCCATAGCAGCCAAGCTGCTGCAGCAGAGACTCAACGTCAGTAAAGTCCTCATCGTGGACTGGGTGAGTTCCACACACATGGACACCTAACTGTCTAGCTGTCTTGTTCTGGCAGTTAAACATGTTATTTTTAATTATACTGTGTGTTTTCTGTAGATCTTTAGACGAAGGGGTCGACACACGCGTTGTAAAAGAAACCACATTGAATCCCTGCGATACGTTTATGTGCCCAATAGTCCCAAACAGCTCAAAACTACACAGTAGCCACAACCTGTATACTGTACTTGTTACGCTTAAAATATGTGCTATAAAGCTATGTAGGTCAGACACTGTCTCTTTGTGGAAGAGTCATTTTCTAAGAAGGTATGACAAAGCCTCGGCCGTGTCTCGCAGCGCCGCTCTTCAGTGGCGTCCCCGGCTCGTCGAGGTCATTCCCCGAAGCCTTTGAAGGGCCTTTTCATTTCCTCTCCGTCTGTCACAGGGAGGCTGGAGTGCGGCGAGCGAACTCGTTGCCGTGCCACTCCAGCCAACGGGGACATTTTTAGGCTCAGTGTATTAAAGCATTCTTGGGATATGGAGAGTGAAGTCATTCAATTGATGTTGTCTCGTTGGCAGAGTGACTCACTTTTGAAGTCCTTTTATTGAATCCTTCTGACCGTCCCCCCCCTCTTCGACATCCCGGCAAGCAGACCGCAGCCGAGATACAGACTCGACTCGTCTGGCGGTCTTGCCGTCTCCGAGCGTCGTTGGCTTGCAGGTGCGGGAGTCGATCGGCCCCCGACTCTGTGAAACTCATTTTCCAGAACATCCGACAAGACAGACGTCTCTGGTGTTAATCTGCTCATGTTCACACGCTCAACGCCCGCACGAAACCATTTGTTTTCTCCGTGTTTTTCCAGGATGTTCACCATGGCAACGGCACCCAGCAGGCCTTCTACGCAGACCCCAGTGTTCTCTACCTGTCGCTGCATCGCTACGACGACGGGAACTTCTTCCCTGGGAGTGGAGCTCCTGACGAGGTGGGAAGGAGAACCTGTCTGTGTCTCTGCACGGCTGTCCACCTGTTGCACAAAGTGACCGGTCATGTGTGTGTGTTGTAGGTGGGCACTGGAGCAGGTGTAGGCTTCAACGTGAACATGGCCTTCACTGGAGGACTGGAGCCTCCCATGAGCGATGCAGAGTACCTGGCTGCGTTTCGGTAAGACGCTGATATCGTTGGAATTTCTCTGCAGTGAATAGTTTGACAAATGATCGGGGGGGGGGGCGATGAGTCGGCAGGGAGCTCCTCCTAATGCCAGGCCTGATTTCTATTAGCTCCACTTTCCGGGGGTCTATTTATAACCTCACACGTGCAAAACATAGACACTGGACAGACCACAGTCCATGTCTCACACACATACTCCGGCTCACACAGCTGGTAGAGGAGCAGGTCTGGATTGGTTCCAGCCCTCTTTGATGATGAGTCTTTTGCGACCGCGTGTCCGAACCGACGGGCCACTGTCTCTCCCTCCTTCGCTGCTTTTTCAGCACGCAAGCCCTCCAGAAGCACACCTCAGCCCCGTTAATGCAGCCCAGACCCCTCTCTCCCCACGTTTATTGTTTTCTCCCTTCATCCTCCCCTCTCTGCCCATGTGTGCATAATGCACCGATGACAAGCAGCTAACAGACGTATATCACTCTGCAGACCAGAGCCAGTGCAGCGAGCTTCTCATGGATCCACGGCTTCATCCATCTGTATAAAGCGTGGTATTGCATGGATTAAACACAACAATAACACATATTAAACACATATATTGCTTTGGCAAAATGTCAGGAGTAAATAAATCAGCAGCAGTTCATAAACAAAGATTACTTTCTGAGGGGATCCTCCCCTGACACCTATTTTTTTTTTGATAAACAAGCTCTATTATTCTATTTGGAGGCCTTTTATACACTCTGGCACCTCGTTTACATGCAAAGTACAAAACCAACTCCCACGGTGAATCGGTTGACGTGGATATAATGCAGAACCTTCCTTAATGAACACCAGTGGTTAAAGGGAGTCCACTCTGGGCAACAAAGTCAGAGGTATCAGCATTACTCAAAGCATAGTTGATTTCAGTGTTGGAATGGGTTTGTTTCAATAAGCACATGGCCTTTTGACTGGAAATGAAATCCATGTCTAGCTTGGCAGACGGGAGGATTTCATGGTGACTGAATGGTTAAAAATATGGATTTAAAAATGAAAATGAATGATTTTTTTAAGTTAACACATACACACAAACTTGTTAATAAAAACAAATGCATGCTATTTTTAAAAGTGGCACTCCAGCCGTTTAATTTGCACTTCCATAAACTTGCTTGACCCGACACAGACACATTAAGAAAATGCAATAATCCTCATATTGCAACTTTATGTGTGTTTTTCATTAAACACTCGCTGCCTCCAAATGACGTCTTCTTTCAAACATCACACCTCCAGTTTGTCGTGCAGCCTCTTGGTTCAAACATCTAAGTCCGACGCCCGAGATGAGATACCACTCGGGTTCCTTCTTTAGGGTTCAGGAGAGCCAGAGAGACATCGTTTACGTGTTTTCACGCATTGACTCTCATGTTGGAGATCTTCCGTCTGTGTTTGAGCCGATCGATGCGTTTTTGAGTTGGTCACTAACTCACTGCACGTTAGTGAAAGCAGCCCACTCTGGTAACTGGAACCACTTTGTAAAACAGTAGCCTTCGTGTGTGTGTGTTTGTTCAGGGCTGCATGCATCCACATATGCATGTGCACAGGCTTCGTGTGTCCTGTTACTGTAATTGTAGGTCATTAAATGAAAAATGATGGAAGAGGTCCAAAGATGTAAAGTGAAGCCAGAAATCTTCCCCCGTTAATCCCCCGAGGCTGCAGCAGTTTTGGACAGTTCATAGGTCATAGCAGAGAACCTCACACACACACATACAGATCCTGGACTGTCACACAAGCTCATCCAAAGGCAGAAGTTACTGGTTTAAACTTCCACACGTTTGCATGAATATGGACAGAATATATACATATATATATATATATATATATATATCAACGTGCTTACATATTCGCAAACCGCACGCACGGACACCTGCTGCACTCGGCCTGGATCTCATTGTTTATCTGCTTCCTCTCCGTCTTCGGGAGGGGGATGCGTGCCTTGCTCGCCGGCACCTTCCCATTCCTCCGCTGGCCTGTGCCACGTTGCATTTGCAGGGGATCAAGTCTGAGCCTCCAGAAAGCACAGAGAAAAAAGATAAGAAAATTGGCCCTAATGAAAACCAGAGGCACTGTCTCTCTCTCTCTCTCTCTCTCTCTCTCTCTCTCTCTCTCTCCCTCTCTCTCTCTCTCTCTCTCTCCCTCTCTCTCTCTCTCTCTCTCTCTCCCTCTTCTGCCATGAACTTGGAAAGACGAGAGAGGAGGAGAATTAAACTTAATTCAAACCAGCTCTCCGCAGCGCCAGATGACAGGGCTTTGAAGTGTAAGTGTGCGTGTGTGAGTTTTTCACTCTTATTCTCTCTCTCTCTCTCTCTCTCTCTCTCTCTCTCTCTCTCTCTCTCTCCTATTTTTTTATGAACGGAGAGGGAAAGCCTGCAGCGATCTCTGCAGTTTAACCTCTCGTTGACTGGTTTTTAACCAACACTGCTCCCTCTAAAGGACAGAGTTATAACTCCTTCTAAAACGACCCCGTACCGCACGGTGAGGTTTGATGTTTTCTTTCCAATTTGAATCCTTCACAATCATTAAATAATTATCTCTGGTAAAATAACGGCAGAATGCTTGAATGAAAAGCTCTCATGCTTTTGCGTCATGGAAATTTGGCCTCGGATTGTGTGTTTTTTAAAGTAATTAAATCTGTTTGGCAGAAAGGGAACTTTGATTTAGAGTAGAAAAAGTATCTGATTCTACTGAAAGAAACTGATACTTCTTATTAAATGTGTTTAGAAGTATTAAATGTCTCCTGTGGTCCTCCACCAATGCAATATTTCAGCCCTTTGCCCTCCATGTCAGAAACCTGGAGTACACACAGTACACTGAATGAGAAAGAATAATCACATTTCTAATCCATACATTAGATAGCAGAGTTATTACACGGAGATGAGCGCTCTCTAGAGAGGAAGTTTTCCTTGGCTCAAGAAAATACCGCGACGCCAAGACCTGCTGCTGCGTTAACCTGCGTGAGCACTTGAAATCATGTCGGAGGCCAAAAAAACCAATGCGCTCATCAGGCTCCGTAGAGGAAATGTGAAAACCAGGCTCCCTGTGAGGTTCAGCATGGTGGCGTTAGCGTCGATGTTAAGAGGGACATGTGGTCGCTGCCCTTTTTTGGCCGCCCGAATGACGTCCGTCCATGTTCGTCAACCGGACTCAAGTTCGATGAGTCTCATCCTAATGATCGTCTTTCATCATAGTCGATGTGTAATTTGGAAGTCATTTGGCGGAGGTTCTTCTAAATTCATGAGAAAATCACCCCGATGATGTCAGGCTTGGGAAGCTGAAGAAGTGTAGGAGCCGGTGTTTTTTTTTTTTTTTCATGGGTTTGGGGGGGGGTGGGCTTGACCCCTGCTGCATTGATTTTAACCACACTTTTTAATCCGTCTGACAAACTACATTCCAATAAGCTGATCCTCCTGACACATGCGCCCTGTTGCTAGGTAAACCAAACAGACGTTTTGCACCACATGCTTACTCAAGTAATTCCACTCGCAGTAAGATGTAGCCGTGAGAGAGCTGGCAGCGGTTTACATCGTAACCTCTTCACTTAAGATGCCCACGTAGCCCAAAACCCCCCCTTAATTAACAGAGAGGCTTTTTCATCTCCACATACATAGCCTCTGATTCACACATAATTAGTCTTCCCCTAAAACCGCTGGTTTCCCTTTATACAAGTCTGCTAATTTATTACTGGGCTTTTATTTCCTTAATGTCAGGATATTATTCTGGAACTGATGACACCAACGGTTTTCATCAGCGTGACAAGAACTGTCTGTCTGTGTTCAAGGTTTGGTGGGGGAGGAGGGTGGGGGAGGGTGGGGGAGCCCACACTACTTAAAAGTATCCTTGGCGGTCAAGGTTTTCCCCCCCGAGCCGTGTGTCAGCCCACATGCACGCCTGTGGCCAACTCCCTTTAGTGTGGGGTCTTTTATGGCCCCAACGTTAATGGGCCAAGGCTGTGTGGATGTACGATTGTGATTGGCCAGAGACGCAAGTAACACGTGATAAAAATGTGAAACCGGAGCTGAAAAATATTAACTTCCCTCAGCAGAGTGGTTTACTTTTTGGCATCATCTCCGAGGCTGTTGACTGATTAAAAGCTTATGAACTGATGCTACACATTTGCACTTGTTATAAGGCTAACCTCATTTCCATCCCCTGTTCATTCATTCCCTCGGTCTAGTCCATGTTTTCGTCCGAGACTCCTCCCCTGCAGGATTCTTACGGCCTTGCCCTCTTTCATTTTCTTGCTCTCTGTATCTTTATCTCACTCACTCAAACTTTTTTTTTCTTCCCGTCCTTTTCCTTCATCTTCTCTACGTGACGTTTTCCTCTGAAATATTGCCAGATGCACGCTAACACACTGTGACGCACGCACTCTGTGTATCCTTTCTGTCTGGGACTACCAAAACGCTCCTAATACTACCTCCCTCCTCTCCCTCAGACAGCTGTGTGTACGCATGGGTGTTGTGTTGTGGCGGGGGGTGTGGTGTGCGCTGTTGAGGGTTATAATTTGGTGGTGAACGAGAGCTGGAAAAACCGGTGGCCTCCGGAGTTCAGGGCACGCTGCTAACCCGCAGCCGGCAAACCAGCACCGTGTTCCTGAGGTCAGCAAAGTACAGAGGACCTGCGACGGAACCCTGTGGTACTCCGTCACTCGCAGACCTCACCAAAACACTACTTGCCCAAATATCCCAGACCACCAGAAGATTCCTGTGTTAGACTCCGGGAGAACCACTTGTTTTGCCATCTGGGAAGTCGAGAAACTAGATAAATATGACACAGTATACTATTATTATAAAAAGCATTTACACACCAGGGTTTAGCAAATTAAGGACACCATACTAAATACTCTCCTGGGAATAATTCACATCTAAACCATTCATCCCGGCAACAATGTAAATGTGCGACTTTCGCAACACTTTTTCAATGAAAGGTTTGAATAGATTTAAACAAACAGTGGACCAACTACCAGGATCCTATCGACCCAGAGCAGATTCTGGCTGTCTGTCTGAGGTAAATTGTTGTATTGCCTAAGCTACTGTTAACTATTTTATGGCGTTTCCTTTTCACAAAATGTTCTCAATGAATTTGAGCTCCCTCTGGTAAAAAGTTGTCTAGGCTTTTATTGTGAAAGGTAAGAACAGGATTTATATTTTTCTAATATCTTTAATGCAAAAACATGTTGTGTCCAGCGCCCTTAGAAAATAAAAGGAAAAATTCAAATAAGTAAAATCTTATGTGATCTAATATAATATAATTATACGTATATAATGTTTCTGTGCAAAACACACACATACCGTATGATTATTTTCTTTTCTGACAGGGTCATCACATAAACAGGACTGGGTTTTCCAACCACAACTTGCAGTGAATCATTACACAGTAACCCACTGTCGATTGGATTTATGTGCATGACACATGCACACAAGCCTCCCTCCCCACCAGCTGTGTGACGGAGGCCGGCTGTACACAAACAGCCCTCATTGACCACACCCATCCAATGTTAGAATCACCCTGCATAATTACCACGCACACACGCAATTATATCTGTCCTTCCGTTTCTCCTTTTTACTTAAGGATGCTGCCTCCAAATTTCCAACCTCTCCACAATGTTCTCTGCCACACACGTACATAAAAACTCAGTAGGTGGATGTTTGCTTCGAAAAACATGAAACTTGAGGAAAAGCCAAAAAATAACTGAAAAATACGGCAACAACAACATGTAGCATCTCTGCTGGATACACCATATACATCATCAGGTCAGTAAGCATAACTCCATATACATTAGGGGGTAAAAATATTGATACGGCAATATATCGCGATACTTTGGCGGCCAATACAATATCAATGTTTCAACTCTAAAGAACGATTTAAAAAAAAAGAGAGATGTTGTGAACGCAGTACAGTATTTATTCCAGTGAATTTCATGGGAATTAATAAAATGGAGAGGCTGTTATGAATTAAATAGTTTTGACTCAATTTGTCAATCAATATCATTGTTTTCATCATAATTTATATCGTTATATCGTGATACTTATCGTGACCAAAGTATCGTGATACGTATCGTATCATGAGGTTCTTCCCAATACTCACCCCTAATATACATACTTGAATATTCCTCCTAAATTACAAGTTATGTATTCAGCAAGTCGATCATTCTTCTTATTTCACAGTGTGAGATCACTATTTGGCAGCAAAGAGAAATGGTGTGAAACAATGTTTCATGGTTCATCAGAATAAGGGCCTTCATTCCTTCACTCTTCATCTTGTACCTCTTGAATCTCGCTGTATGATGTCACCTCCTTTACATGTTATGGAAACACGGTAGAAATACAAATTGTAAATCTGTTTATATTCACACGATTGGTTTCTTTTTTTTCTTGAAATCTAGTAAACTTGGCCCATCGGGGGCTCTGTGGCTTTAACTCTGCTTTTGAGTGGTTTGAGCAGCAGCAGCGATATTTTACATTTAATGTATTTTGGAGCCGTTCACGTTTGGTTGCAGTCATTCTGTCATTCAGTCAGCCTATTAAATAGACGATAGAGCTCCAGCTGCAGGGATATCTGTTGATGAAATGCTGCGTGACTCTTTTAGAGGCTCTACTTCAGAAAGATGTTACTCAACAGGGCGAGTTGGGCGGGAGCCTGCAGCTTAGCCAGCAGCACATTGAACATCACCAAACTCTCCGTGCTGTAGGTGATTGTTAGACACCGATGCTGCATCCAAATCTTATAATTATATATTTTTTTCTTTTAGTACACATTGCAGCTGCTCATAGAAAGTATGCATTACAATTGGACATACTACTTCCTCACCTTTGAGCCTCATGCGTCCGCTGTTATGGGTCCGAAAAGCATGCTGGCTTGCAAACTGCGGTCGGACCTCTTGATATTTTTGTCCTCCTGCATGACACAATATGCATCGGGACGTAGTGAATCTTTTCCTGGCTAGTATGGACATTGAACCAGTGAATCTCTGGCCTTCCTGGGAGGAAACCAAATGCATGCACTTGTTTTCAAACAAAGTGTTCTATATACAGTAAAGCCACAATTATTGGATAGAGATAGGAGGCTTCTCCTATTCAGTCTGCACCATAAATACATACTTTTGTTGACGGTGTTTTTTGTGTTGTTTTTTTTTCCTAGGACGGTGGTTATGCCTATTGCCAACGAGTTTGCCCCAGACGTGGTTCTGGTATCTTCGGGCTTTGATGCGGTGGACGGACATGCTCCACCCCTGGGAGGATACAAGCTGACGGCCAAATGTAAGTGGCGACCACAGTTACCCCGTTAATCATTCGCTGCTTCTAAGGCGTAGAGGAAAAGTTCTCTTTTATTGATGCACAAACACATTTGATGTTCATGCATCCCCAATGTGACACACACACAACTTTGTGTTTATTTTTACAAACAAGAAAAGGGTGTTTTGGTTGTTATGGGGTGATATCGGTGGTTAGAGAGGAAGAGGGGAGAAGAAAGTATGGCCGAATGCATATATTCAAACTCCCCTCCCTTCTGAGAGAAAAAGATCAAAGCCTGCGACCAAGCCTCAACGCAAAGCCGCATTTATTAAAATTAAACCTGGCTCATATTATGGCTTGTTTTTTGGCCCCCAGTAAATCCACAGTGTGCTTTCTTTCCCTCTTCCTCTCTCTGATGCAGTCACCCCCTTCCCTCATCCATGCTAAAACCCCGTTTTCCTCTCTCTTTTTGTCCTTTGATCGATATCCAAAAAGGAAGTTAGAGCTTGAACAGCACCGCTCCCCCCTCGTCTCATTCTTCTTCTTTTTTTTTCTCCCTCTCTTTTTTTTTCTCCGCCATCTCTCTGCTGTCATTTCCTGTGTGTCCAGGCTTCGGCTACCTGACCAGGCAGCTGATGGCTCTGGCAGGCGGTCGCTTGGTGCTCGCCCTGGAGGGAGGTCACGACCTCACGGCCATATGCGATGCCTCCGAAGCCTGCGTCTCTGCGCTGCTCGGCAACGAGGTAAGACGAGAGCCGAGGGAAGGAGGGTTACGTTAACGTGAAAAATGACCTTGAGCCAAGCACTAAGACTCGATGAATACATTTTGAATTGAGGACTCAATCTGAATCTATGGCTAGCGTGAAATTAAATACGGACTGAGATATGCACACACAACACAAATACCCCATATAGAAAGTATTCCCTGCATAAACAGACATATTACTGCTATGGTGGATTTTTCCCTGCAACTTTAAATGATTTTTATTGTGCAAAGTTCTTATTGAAACCCAGCATATGGCATCCAAGACGACTATGCTGATGTAGAAGTCTGCTCTGATGAGTGTATTGATGAGCTCTTTTAACAGCAAAGCAAGTTTACTTTTTTAATGTTTAATTGCATGGAGGGGAACATGTGGGGCGGATGAAGAGCATCTGGTTTATATGTGTTGTCAGCGTGACATTTTTAACTATGCAGTTGCACTCAATTTGCTTTTGTTTTTTTGCTTTTTTTTTTATTCCTGGCTTCATTTGTGGAAGCATGTAATTTAGATTTTTGAAAAGTCAACACGCTACAAATAAGTGAACATGGAATTATAGTAATAGAAGTTTTCGGGGGAGGGTGTGTGGTCGTATGAGGTGCTTATTTATATTCAGTGCATCACATGCATTAGATGAGGTCGGCATGCAGGAAGGATCAAGGTGATCAGTTTAAGTGTTAAATATGAAAGGGAAACATTTCTACTGGTGGCTTTAAAGAGAGCAGGTACGTTCCACTTTTAGTTTAGTCTCATCTGTATATCAAGATAAAGCTGCAAATATTGTATTTTAGTGTGGACGTGCCGACATCTACTGTAGATAATACACAGACTATGATAAGTACCTCACACAACCCCACTTTAACCCCCCCAACTATCCCTATAGGCTAGAGAATTCCACCTCCTGCCTTGAATATTGACATTCAAGGCAACTTGGAAGTGTCGAGTCCCCTGACGGGTTACTCACACGGACGCTTAATCAAATGTTGACGTGCGAAAGCGACAACGGCAACAAGAATGACTTAAGTTTCATCGACTTCATGAGTTAAAAATAATGTACAATTCTCTCCATGTTACGTTGTCTCTGCCACTCACACGTCGGGAGGAGAGGATTTCCAGGCAGTTGGTTGAATGTGGGAGAGCGTAGGTTGCTCCGTGGAACTGAACAAACATCGACGCTCTGTGATTCATGGCTCACAACAGAATAGCGACTCCTCAAAGCCGCCCACTCGTTTCTTCCCCAGCTAATGGACAGGCTGGAGTGCTTTTTTGGACAGGCTGCTCAGTCTCCAGATTATACATCCAAGATATCTCCGCTAGCTTTTATTCTCAAACGACTACTGAATTGTGGCACAGAGCGGTTGTAGAGCTTCGGGGGTAAGAGAAGGAGGTGTGGCTGTTAGTTTGTTCGTGTAGAGGAATGTGTGCAGGCTGAGAACAAGCAGTTTGGTCTCTAAAGTCCACTAGTTAGCTGTTGGAGTTTTGTTCATAATTTAATATGTGATCATTAATGAACAGCACAACAAAATTAGCTTTTAGGCAAACATCCAGAGAGGAGTGAGGCTGTTTGATAACTCGCTTTTGGGCACTTAAGCCTGAGTTATTTTTATATAAGTGTGTGTGTTTCTGTCTGAAACATATCGAGCCGTCGACACACAATATGCATTTTTGTTCACTTCAATTCAATGTGAATGATTAATGCATATTTTGCACACACATCTAAGAAGTGTACTCACCTCAAAGCCTATTTTCCCAATTCCCTCCTTAAATAACGGTGTAGTAATAAGAGAAAATGTTGCTCAACTTAATCACCACAAATCAAGGGTGAATAATCTCCAAATATAATGCTTTATTTTGAAAAACGGTAAGTATTGTTGTTGCGGGCCGGCGCTGGAAATGGCTACTGTACCTGCTAAAGCCATTATCATCTGCACTGTGAGACAGCAGTTCTTATTAATGCATACGGGTCCACACTTCTCATTAGGTGTATACTCTGAGTTTATTGCCATGTTTTCACATGCAAGGAATTTGCCTTGCTGTTCAGTGCACACCATAATTACAAAGAGTAAATAACAAAGTACTGCAGTCAAGAACATAAATAATCTTTTTTAAATTACCATAAATGGGGAAAAAAGGACACTATATATACACATATGTATCCATATATACACCATTTTATAATAATAATATGTGCAAGAGAGGGGAGGATGTTTGATACCTCGCCTTTGTCCTTGTTTGGCTGCTTTCTGGTTCGTCACAACATGGAGTAACAATGAACTGTGGAGGCCGGATTTCTGACAGTTTAAAGATTGTTGCCCTTGCTTTTGTCTTCCAGTTGAGTCTAAGTGAGTCTGAATGAGAGTTATTGATATGTACTTATGTCTCTGACTCTGGATCTGTTGGAGGTGGTATCTATGCATTCCTGAGCCTTTTGTTCCAGCTCAGCAGACAGCTCGAGCTATAAATGAGTTCTTGGAATTGTTAAAAGAAAAAGAAAAAAAGAAAATGCATGGCCCAGTTCCCTGTGGATCTTGGAGTCAAACAAACAGAACAATAACACCGGATCCCATTGATGGAAGTGGACCGACCGGCCCGATGCCGTGTGGAACATGAAGACTTTGAAGTGACACTGGTCAAACTGGCAACGTTATTAACCTCTTCAAGGTTTCTTCTCAAGAGGAAAGCTCCGCCGCGTGCCAGAACCTGTCAGAAGGAAAGGAACAGCTCTGCTGGTGTGGGTGTTTTGTATGCATAAGACGGGAAATGCGCAGACTGGAGGCTTAATCTAATAACGGCGTTTACCTGCAGCGTGCCCGCCGATGGCTCGGAGTCACGGAGCGTCGCTGCCATCACAGCTGGTAAGGATTCAGGAATCCAAGGACACTCCGGCAGGGCGGATGCTTTTAGCTGTCACGGAGGTTTGTGCTCAGGACTTCCAAGTTTGAAGGACGCTCTCGTTACTCACAGCACCCGCCCTAGCTGCAAAAATAATGAATTGGATCAGGGGGGTTTGCTTCTTGGGTTACAGCAGCCTGCGGAGCATCGGCCTCAGCAGGGGTTTGGAGGAGGTCACTGGATGGGTGCCACAGGGAGCTGAAAATTTGAAAATAGGCAGGAGCCGGGGAGCGTCAATTGCCTCGGCCCCTGCAGGACTCCCTCCCCCCTTGCTGGTACACATCTGAAAGCGGTTACCCTCACACCTCTTCCAGCAGGGTCATCCTGGACCTAGGGATCAGATAATAAAGGGGAAATGGAGTAATCATTTGAAGTAGGAAGGGATGAAACTATTGTTATGAAGCAGCTGCACAGAGAACGGCACCTATGCAGGTCATCAAAGGCTGGAACGCTGCAGAATGAAAGCTTTATCATATACAGGTTTTTAAGAGTTGTACATAGAGTATTGTACAAAAAAAGAGTCAATTATCGATTCCTGATGTGCATCATTTTATGTTTTCAGGTCATTGAAAGAAAACTGTCAGAAGATAGCATGAAAAGAAACATTAAAAGTTATTTACTAAGAGTCGCACTGCCTCATTTTCAGAAGATGGTCGATCAAGCGATGAACGACTCAAAACGTAGATGTTGTTGTCTTGAAGTGCAGACGTTCGTTGGCAGTGAGTGATGTCAGCTGTTTGATCAAAGGCAGATCATTCAGTTCTGTGGAGCTTTGATAACTGATAGCAAAAGGAAAGAAAAAAGAAAAGAGGCTAAAATGTCCCCGATCAGATCAAAATGGCAGGAAGCAAGTGTTTTTATCACAATCTCAGCGAAGGTCTCTGTAATGGACTAGGAATGTAGCTGGAAAACGTCAGCGAGGGATTGAGCTGGAGGCAGATAAAAGGCCTGGCCTTTTTTTTTTGTTTCTTGTTGTTTTTTTTTATTCTGTATTATTTGCTGACAAAGTCCGGCAATGACCTCAGATGGCGAATGGACTCGGAATAAGAAACAGAAGGTTAAATTTAAGTTGTGAGTGGGTGCTGTAGACTCAACCACTACATTGGCCAACAACCGGGCAGTCCAATGAATTCTGGACCCGTTGGTTTGAATGTGTCCACGGAGCGGGTTATTTCTAGAGGATATATTTGAGTTTGTGCATGTGTGTGTGTTGGCCGGCTGTGAATGGAGCGAATGAGTAGGCTCAGGCCTGGGACCACAGCTGGATTAGCTGGTCAGCTGTGCTTTTGTTTAGAAAGCCTCAAACTGCCTGAGGGTTTGTATTGTCTGGAAGTGTCCAGTACCCAAGACGTCACCAGAACCGGAGCAGATCCTGCAGCTCCAACCATAAAGTATGGGTTGGGTCATAGTGCTGTTTGTTCTACCAGTTGCGATATCGTACAAAAGAGTTTAAAAATGAACGTAGAGCTGACATAAGACCACGGATGGGGAATCTCGTCTACAAACGGTTAAAAAATCCCACATACCTGATTTTGTTGACGGTATAATTAAAGCTTTTGTTGTGTGGCAGATTTTGGCAGCCTCGGCACTGGCTTCACAACATCCTAAAGGTGTTCCTTATACCCTCTTCACCTTCCGTGTACTTCCAGTGTTTTACTGCTTGCTAGTGTGAGAAATATATATGTGCTTTTATTGGCAGGTTGAGACAAGGCTTCGCTATAATGAGCATTAGGTTTCCTTTGAAAGCGGCTCAAATTAGCTGGGAAAAGAGAGGGATGGAAATTGCTGAATGGGACTTTACAGGCTCTTTTTTATTCCCCCCCACCACTGTGGTGTGTAATGGTGAAGTCTTTTTAGTTAAATAGCTCATGAATGATGCATTGGCAACTACACTAGTCAACTCTGAACTCGGGACTAATTGATGATTGCTCGCAAACAGATGTTGGCGCAGCTCGAAGCACGGTTGTTAGCAATTATTTGATAAATAACAGGCTAATATGCTAATTGCTAGCAGCTGTCAATGAGGTTACTCGGTGTGTTTACACTCCAGTTACAGTAAGACGCTCGGGTTCACCTGTCCCCCCCAAGGGTCTGACTATAACCACCATCCCCCCCAACTCTAAGGCAAACCTACACCACTTTTCTCAAAAGGTCGCCTGCTTTGCACAAAACACATCATTACCTCGTTCATTTAGCATAACATAATCAACCGGGTTTAGTGACTGCCAGCACATGCACATGGACACAACAGTAAACAATGGATGCCTTGTGCACTTTTTTTCTTTTTGCTGAACAAGTGGATTTCCTCCTCTCCGCACTGTTTTGGTTCCAGCCTCCCTCTGGAATGTTTTTACCGGGCTGCATTCCTTCGCTCTCGTCTCGCGGCTTTCCAATGTTGGCGGGTGCCGCGGCGCGTTGGACGGCTGTGTCACATGGAGACGTGGACTTCCTCAGAAATCAATCAAAGCAGTGGCAGCAAACCATCCTTAAAGGGCATTTCTCTCTCTTTCCCCCACTCAGAAAGTGCAGCACATCTGATGGTATGAGGATGCAGACGTCCAGACACAGCCAAGACCTCAAAGTCAAATAAACAGAAATGTCGCTATGGATGATGTGGCTGACGAATGTGTGCTTGTATATGGTGCATGTGCGTGTGAGTGTGCATATGCGTGTTTGCCATACCTGTCAGGTGCGGGCCCCTGGAGAACCCTGACAAGAGCCATTAAAGTTTATAAGCGTGAGGCCCAGCTGTCAATCAAGTTGACAGGCTGCCCCCCTTCCAACCCTGCTCTGAAGTGAACCCCACGAAACCCCAGAGAACCCCTGACCCTGCCCCGGCGGGGAGCTGCATTAGTACGGGCTGGGATTGGCTTGGGTTATGGTAAAAAAAAAAAAGTTGGCGGCTGTTGCCTGAAGGTTTGAGAAGTTTTGACTGAGACCGATGGTTTGAGTCCCCAAAGCCGTCTCGGCCTTCAGTCACAATCAAAGTGATCTGGATGGGCCGAAGCTTAAAGTTCTCTAGAAGACGATCTCCGTAGCCGACAGCTCTGGGCAGCTCCCTGGTGTGCTGCTCTTTGATTGGGCACTCTGACCAAAAATAGTCCTGCATTTAAAAAAGACTGGTGTTGTGCTGAAGAAAGAGAGTATCAGGAGTGTGCACTTGCAGGTATTTACTTTTAACTTTTGCAGGACCCTGCATTTTTATGTTTATTTGATTTAGGAACGGATAATACGCATTAATTAACATGACCCATCCAGGCGGAAATGTCCAGTTCTGAAAAGTGAAGCCAAAGCTGAAGTGCCTTAAACTTGCACTCCTGGTTGCAAAAAGAAGTCTGATTGCATGGAAGTCTTTTAGCCTACTTCTCTCTTGATGTATTATCTCAGTAAACATTGTAAACATGAGTTTATGGTCTCAATCTCTAGTTTCAAGTCTTCTTCAATCCAGCATGATGTTCATTTAGTACATTATGGTCCATTTAGAGTCGAGTCGAGGATAAAGCAGGGTATGATTTATGGCGGGGCTACCGTGTGATTGACAGATCCCTCCCAAGGCGTCGCTACCTTCACTACCACGCTACCAGTGCAATGCGATTACTTAAACACTAAAGTCGACCTTGAATTATGAAGCTAACTTTGTTAACAGCTTTGCATCAGAAGCCAGATGGATCCCGATGCGGTGAGGTTGTCGGGGTGCCGCTCTGCTGCTTGTGTATGTCTGATATACCCTTCAAAACCGGAGTCCACGCACCAACGGGTGACGCAACGAAGAGCCATACAGGCTCATTTCCATCTGCAGTCCCTGGCTCGTTAGTGGCATTTTTCCAGAAGCCTCTGTGCTATTGTCAGTCTGAACACAGCGTAAGTCAGAAAGTCCCTCTGGTTACAATCACAGTTGAATGGACAGTTTAGATGAGCGCTTCCAGTGGTTTATAGAAAAAGTGGCTCGTGCTCTACAAAGCGAGCACTTTGTCATATGATATCACCCTGAATGTGGGAGCCAATAGAAACAGACTAATGCCTGCCAGACAGGTGTCTTGTGAGCCCCATTGTTCCTCAATAGACATTACACAAAGTTATCGTATCTGCGGATTGGCAAGAATGCTCATTGTGCGTCACAAAGGACCTTCTTTTATGTTAATAAAATGGCAGTTCATTGTTATCATTTCAATGTGAAACACTAAAAGTGGTTGATGCAGCGTTGCACAGTTTTTCTAGCAAACGAGGCATTTGAGGCCACCGTACTTCTGTTTTTTTTGTCAGTTGCTTTGGACGAGAGTGTCAGCCAAAGAGCAAACAGCCCGATGCAGATTTATGTCCGTCTCTGTGGACACGCTCGGTCTCTTGTCCGTTCCTGTGTGCATTATGTAGCCTGTCGTGCCACAGCAGGATTAAAGTATCCCTCTCCCCAGACTGCCTCTTCCCTCGGCCCGCGCTAACCCCTCCCACACACTATTTGTTTTAATTAAAAGAAAACTTCCAGCCTCGGCCAAGAAAAGACCTACAGACGGTGACTTTTTTCCCTTTTTCTCTGTGCCGTTTACTCCAACATCTCTCTTTTCCCCCCGTTATTTCTCTCTTTACGTCTTTCTCATTTGGTCTTTATTCCGTCGGGGTTATGATTGAGTAGAAGGAGGGATGCTTGTCGTCTGCGTTGGAATGCGGAGCTGAATGGGCCTGTTTGACAAACTGGGATGAGAAAGTGTCGTATTTGCAGTCGGCCAAAGGGGAAATTGAATCATTCCGGGTTGGGAAGGGTTGGGGAATAGCCCTGTTTCCTCTGAATTGTGGCTTGGAGAGTTTTGCTCCCTGATGTAGGTGTGTGTGAGTGTGAGTGTGTGTGTGTTTGAGTGTGTGCGTTTGTTCCATGTGTATGCATCTGTGCACGCGAGCATGTGTCTTTAGAGTGGGACGCAGCACAAGGCACATATTGTAGTTTGTGTCAGGGAGTAGCGGAGCTCTCGGTGAGTGGGAGGAGGTGTGCATCTGCAGGACTATTTTCTATTGTGTCAGCAGCTCGAGCTGGTTCCCCACCTCTCTGAGTGATCCAACACCGGGCCCTGGTCCACGTTCTAGACTGATCCTTTAAACCAGGAGGGAACTGCATTAGTTTCTGCCCGAGATTTGGAGCCGCGTTTCTGAACACCTGTCAATCACATTCATAAAAATACACATTCGGCCATGCTCACTATATTGAAATAAAAAAAAAAAATGCCACAAGACATTTAATGCACTTCCCCGCAGGCTTGGGTTCGGTGCCAAGTCGAGCACCTGCAGCGGTGACATTTTTCAGCACGTCTGAAGTAATCTCGGAGAGCCGGCTGGTGGACGTTGCAAATCGCTTTTGATAGAAAAAGCTGAGCAGGAAATGTGTTTTGATTTTATTAAGCCTCCGTGCCGCCAAACAGCCGCGGCTGGAGGCGTTGTGTTTTCTGGTTGTCCACCCGTCCGGTCCGTTCTCATGAACGTGATATCTGAGGAACGCCTGAAGGGAATTTCTTCAAATTCGGCAGAAACGTCCACCTGGACTCGAGGATGAACCGATTATATTTTGACGGTCAAATGTCACGCAAATCTCTTAAGGGATAAAAGTGATGACATTGATGAAACTGCAACACGACTGGTTGGCAGAGGCGTAAAAAACGCAAGTTGGTAATTCTATGATTGTGTTTGTTTCAGTTGGACCCCATTCCTGACGAGGTGCTGCAGCGGAGACCAAACGCCAACGCGGTCCACTCGATGGAGAATGTTCTTGAAATCCAGAGTGAGTGGACTCTTGGCAAACACCAAGCGACCCATCGGGCGCAGCAGCATTCCTAATTCCACTTGTCAACCCTGTCCTGTTTTGTAGGTAAATACTGGCGCTCACTGCAGCGCTCCGCCTCCACGCTCGGGTGCTCGCTGAGCGAAGCCCTTCAGAGGGACGCAGAGGAAGCCGAGACCGTCTCCGCCATGGCGTCGTTGTCCGTCGCCAACAAGCACATTGGAAAGAGGTGCACAGTGTTGTCTATGCGTCGTAGTTCTCAATAGATGGTGGACCTTTATGTATGTTTGAATAGTTAACATTTTCGTAAAGTTGCCGTGAGTTCGGCAAGAAAATCTGTACCACTCTCCTGGTCCTCTTGGTTGCCCGTGACGACCAGGGTCCATAAAGTGACTTGGCACATAACCCTCCTTTAAAAGCACACTTTGATTAAACAAATGAAATGTAACCTATAATTAGAGCGCTTAAAGGGAAATTCAGCACCTTTTTTATATGCGGATGTCCAACCAGGCCATTAGCACACTCTGAGGAATTTATTGCTTCAATTGACCACCATCAACGTCAACACTGGTTGGACATCCACGTAAAATATTCCCTTTTAAGAGGTGCTAGCTGTTTTTAATGGTTTCCTGTGTTTGTGCTAAGCTAACCAGCTAACTATCCAGTTGTGGTGCTGTAGGCAAATAATGAAACAGCGATATTTCTTTCCCCAGGGCTGAAGAGGAGCCGATGGAAGAGGAAGCTGCTTTGTAAAGAAACACCCCGAGCATTTTGACCACTCAGACGAGTCCTTATCTTTGACGGCGTCCTCATCCAGTCGGCCTCAATTGAAACGTCTCACCCCCTTATCACGGGAGAGAGGACGGGCAGAGCTGACATGAAAGTGGTGCTCAGAGGCAACGGGAGCGATGCGTTCAGCGACCAGCGGTACATCGTGTTGCCTCTTCAAGACCTCGGATGTGAGAGGACTGACTCGACCATCCCACAATAACAACCTTGAGTGCTTTCAAATACAGACGAGATGTACTTTTGGATGCCAGTTGGAAACCAACACACGGACGACCCGTCTACCTTTCTTATCCTTCTGTTCTGTCTGTGCTCGTATCGTCATCTTCACACTTTCAACAACAAACCACCGGAGCGAATGTGATTGTTGCTTTACGGACGAATCATTCCTGATCTTTTAAGATATCCGGATGAACGCAACAAAGTGGTCCAATTTCTTTCAAGTTTACCGAGGCGGCAGAAGATTACAGATGATCAGCAGGTGTTCTGATTCCAAAATGACTGACAGTGAGACTGTGCGTTTGTGCCTTTTTTTTCAAACCTGGTGGATTTTCTGAACTCTACAAAAAGAGCTTTGCCTTAAAAAAAAAAAATCCAGGTTTTGGAACGAGGCCTCTTCTCCTGGATCCCCTTAAACATTTCTCGCCTGGCAAGACGTCGGATGCCTGCATGTTGTTGGCACATAGACTGGAGCACCATGGCATGTAAACCTATAATTCCCTGCAAGCAGCCTGCTGTCTCTCCCTGTACCTCCATCTTTCCCTCTTTCCTCCTCATTTCTCTAATCTTTATTTTTAGAAGGTGTAGCTCCCGGCCATAAGTTGGAGGTGGTTCAGTTTAAAAGGGAAGTTACATGGGATTAGTATTATTCAGTGGAACCATATATCAGATCCGTTAGGTATCATATGTTCTCAAGAGAAGACTACTTTTAAAACTGTACGTCGTATTCGACAATATTGAAGCCAAAGCATGCTGGATTTCTCCATTAAAATCTGTTTCTGTCTGCAGATTAATGAGGGGAATTACTGTTCTTCTACTAGCCAACGTGTTGAACAAGCCCCCTCTATTTAACACCACTGTGTCTCCGTGGTAACGGTGACCAAACCACCTGGGATATTCCAGAGGGGTGTTCCAGGGCTGCATGGGCTCACAGCTGGTTTGACTTCTCCGGTCCCACATCTGCTGCCCAGGTGCTCCGAGGCAGGTGTGTGTACATCTGCTCGTATACAACCACGCACAAGCTGCCCTTTTTTTATACATTGGAGTGTATACACACATTTTTTTAGAGTGGTTTTATTTATTTATGGCCCTTTTCCTCCTGACCAGTGACCCAGCTGGTGGGGAGAACAACAGTCATACTTTGAACGCCACATGTAGCCCACATTTCTGCTCAGGATGCTGAATCCACCCCCCAGCATTTTATTAAATTGGAATACTTTATCAAATCTGTAGGATTTGGAATCAGATATAGATATATTAATACTTAATTTGGCTTAATAATGCTTGGTTCTGGACCAACTCCAAAGCTTTTGTAGTTCACATTTGGGAAACCAGACAAAGCTAGTTTTCTTTAAAGTTTCCACCTGTTTATCCCATCCCAGTGTTGCAAACTCTTTCCCAATGAAAGCAGCAATACCTCCAAAATGATCAATATGAATGTCAACAACAAACATGCCGAGGTAGCAGCTTGTGGAAGACTCATTTTTTTGTCTTTAATTTATTGATGTAAAGAGAATTTCAACAAATATATCTAACATGCTCCTAAAATGCATCACCTAGCCTATCTATCCAAACCCTACTAGACTATACAGCACACCAGCTACCAGCCTAGACAGGTTAAAGAGCAACCTTTCCCAGTGTGCAGACGTGGACTTCCTCTCTGGAACCATCCCTCCAACTTGTGTTTGCCCCCCGGGGGCGACCACCTTCCCCTCACCTTCGTTTGGTCTCCAACTAATCATGTTTAATGGATTTGGTCAGTGAACAGGAAACAGAGTGCCGGGGGTGTTTACTGTTGTTTACTGTACATAGGACATCGATCTCCGGAGTATTCCTGCCACACACACACGCACACACACACACACACACACACATTCGTCAATGACTACTTTCCTTTAGTTGAGTCTCTTCTCCATCTTCTTCTGGTTTTGCTTCCCTCTCAGTGGACTTCTTCTCTGTTTCTCTGTGTTACGTTGTAAAGCTGACATACTTCACAGCAGGAGATGCTTCAGATCCTGTTTCAGTGGACTCTACGTGTGTTTTCTGGGTTCAGGGGGGTGTTTTCTGGGAGGGTTGGGATGCAAATGTTTCTACTTTGTAAATTAATGGACAATTGTGTATTTACTGTCTGTTTATAGTAGATTTATATATGAAAAGAAATGAGTATATTATATATATATATCTATATCTATACATAATGAAAGACTACGATCTTGTTTTTGAAGTTGGTATTGGAATCGATGGTTTTTCATTGGCCTACACACAGTCGGCCCTTTTTAGGGTCTTTCTGAAGGCCCCCTTTATTGTCCTTGGTTACAGTCCTTGGTTACGTGTTGAGTAGCATTTAACTGGTTGTCTTTTTGTCTCTCAGCACCGATGACTAGTTTTTGGTTTCATCCATCCCATTGGTACCATAACGCTGTTACAGTAGGTGTGCCATCGCCCTCCAATCAGCCTCACATTCAGGCACATATTCATATCATTCCACTTTTTTATTTTGGTAAATGTTTCGAGATATTTTTGTAGAAATCCACACATTTTGGCTGCCACCTATAAAGTTTTAGTATTTCAAGAAATGTGGTACTAAAATTCAAAATCTTTGTTCTACACATCTCAAAAGTGTTTCCTCTCTTTCTTAAAGGTTTACAAGTTCAAAAAGAAATGTGGGATGGGAGTATTTCAATCTCCTTTTAATCACTCTGATGAGCCTTACAGATGATGTCACGTGATCATCACTTATTCCCTTATCTGGCCAATTTTCCTCAGTTTAAATTGAACAAAACATTCCTTTAAATTCACCTCATTCCCATGTGTGATGTGTTTCACCTGTGAAGTCATGCCTCCGGGTTTCAGCGTGGCCCGTTGTTTAGCAGATCCAGAAGACAACAGGTGTTTGATCCCACACAGAAAACTAAAAAATACCTGCTCATGTCTTACAGAAACATAGCTATGATTGTGATGCCATATGTTGGTTGAGATGTTCCAAAATCTCAATCAGCAAGGAAGTACATTTCTAATTTTGACTGGATGTATCTGAGCTCTACTGGGAGAGGCCGCTCTTATGTCACATGACCGCAAATCACCTCCTCCGTGGTTTTTGCGTTTGGCCAAGAGGTCACAGTTAAAGTGGGTTTTCAACTGAGCTCCGGAGAGATAATGAAGTTCTAGGCATTTGTAGAAGGGCATTATTGTGCATCACATTTTTAGATCTATTCATTATGGTTTAAACTTGTGAAGGTTATGTGATTTTTCTGTACATTCCCTTTATATCATGCACCTACACAACTTTGTTTCCGGGACTTTATTCACATTATTGCGATACTTCATGCATGTAGATGTATTGTTGTGGTTGGAAGATGACAAATGCATATAGTCAGGGCTATCCCGAGTATCACGTTACCTTGGAGACGCCGACACGAGATGCTTTTCGGAAACCCGGCCTCGAAGATTCCCAGAACCTTTTGCACAGCGATGCCAGTCATTGGGGTTTCTAACGCTGAATGCTTTGGTTTCACGAAAGCAGCCAAAACTAGCACCGTCTGTCTTCACTGTTAGTCTTAACACAATGTCCAGAAACAAAAAAAAAAGGAGGGAAAAAAGGCAGCAACATTCCATTC
Source organism: Eutrigla gurnardus (assembly GCF_963514095.1). Taxonomy (NCBI): domain Eukaryota; kingdom Metazoa; phylum Chordata; class Actinopteri; order Perciformes; family Triglidae; genus Eutrigla; species Eutrigla gurnardus. The sequence goes on from NC_139926.1 coordinate 23,752,896, forward strand.
TGTTAGAATTTCCACGTATTAGGAGGGGCCGTATCTTTGTGTTTTAACCCTCGTAGTTCGGTCCAGCCCGGTCCGACAGCTGGTGATTTAGGAGGCCTGGTCCGACTCCACTCCATTCCTCTTTTCTCTCTGCATGATCCGTATGTCCGCATGCACTGTCTCCCTGCCTACCTGTCTGTCTGCCTGCCTGTCTGTCTGTCCCACACCACATATCAGCACAAGGGATCGAGCACTGAAGGACGTTAGTACTTTCACTGTATCCGAACTGTCTTATCTCTTTTTATTGGTTTCTGCTGGGGGAGTCTGGGTGCTTTCCATGTTGTGCTTTTACCTTTTAGGATATGGAACCATCAAACCTGGAAGACCTTTGTCGAATATTTTACAACAACAAAAAAAATAGCAAAAAAAAACAAAGTATATAGCACTTGTAACACAGACAATAGATTTTATTGTATTTATGTAGAAAAACTCTTGAAAACTTGTTTTAGGGGGACGCTTTGTAAACTGCGACAACAGAATGGACACTTTTTTCCTTTTTTTTTTTAATATACCAGGCAAGATGTGACTTTGGTGGACTTTTGGGAAGACATTTTTTGTTCTTTGTCACATCTGGACTTATCAAAGGGCTCCATCCAGCTGCCTGGTCATCGTTACGGTTGTCCATTCCACTAAATAAGCCAGTTATTGCTATGACCACTGTGGTTAAAAAACAAACAGTTCTAGGTTTACATATGTATAAAATGCATATTCTTTTTTTTATGTTTTTTGACTTGTTCCACCATTGTTACAGAAATAGTACATTTTTCTTGGGAACCTTTGCTCTAACATGTTGTCTTTGACATCTACGATATAAAGTATTGTTTTGGAAAAACTGCAACGTCTGTTTGTTTATGTTGGATGTCGGTTGCTGGGTTTGATGCAACAAGAAGGTTTTTTTGTTGTTGATGAAAATCAATGCAGCAAAATCAACGATAATCCTTTTTTTTATTATTTCATCTTCCTTATTGTGAAAACATGGGAAAACATTACCCACTATGCACCTTTGCACAGTGGGGTTGCTTGGAGATTTGGTTATACTAGTTGCAGCTCTTACAGGGGGGGGGGCTATTGTGACATCTCAAATTACACCAATCAGCAACAAGACAGAACCATGAAAGTCTTTATGCAGATGGTGTGTGATGATCCCGGCATGCCTGCCAAACGACAAACTGATGGCTCACGCTCTCAACGTCTTTCTGCCAAGACTCATTCTTTAGGTATGAAAGTATTTATTTTTTCCCCATCTCCAGTATTTTTTCCTCATACTGTCTTAACCTTTTAATGCCAAAGAATTTAAATCTGTTTGTTTCGAGGGGAATTTAATCAAATCTGGCCCGAACGTCAAGATCAATGTGACCTCCCTCAATACATCTTTAATCAAATAAAAGCTTTACTGTTGACATGTAGATACAATTTACCGACATACAATCTGAATCCAAATAGTTCAAAACCAAAGAATTGTTCCACTTGTCTTGGTCTCCCCTAGAGATGAAACAGACTCCAGATCTGCTCATCTCACATTTCTCTTACTCCAGATCATTTAGTTTGGTCATTTTCAAGCTTGAAGTCTTCAGACCCAACTGACCAGACATCACTTAACTTCTTGTTTTTACTCCCCAAAGACCTGCAAACCTCGACGTATGAAATCTGTGGAGTTCTCCTTTAAATCCAGAGGGAGGCAGCATTGCAGGAATAGCAACAAGGGCCCCACAGTAGCTTTCGCTGGGATTAGCCACCCATTTGGAGAGGTCAGAGGTCTGAGCTGGTGTCCAAATAAACAGCAGCGGATCCCTGATGGTGGTGGAACTAACGATAAGACAACAGTCCAAAGGCAAACAAAACCAATCCCGCCTCGCCTCCCCTCAAATAAACACGCATTCCACCGCTTTCCTGTCGAAACTCTTGAATTGAGATGTAAATACCAGCGCTGCCTTCAGGCTTTGTGGAGCTCGTCACGATGTCTGTAAATCACGGAGAGCTGAGACGCCACGCAGTGTCGCAGGGCAAACGAAGAGGAGCACATCTCGGCCTCCCGGAGATAATCAGGTCAAACAGAGACATCGGGACAATATTGACTCTCATGCACACGCTGAAAAGAGCTCCCAGAGGGAACCGAGATGACGTTAAAGCCGGGAATGTGACCTCTTCTGGGGGGGGGGGCTCTTTAACGGTCGCGCTGGTGACCCGCAGACTGCCCGTCTCACCTTCAGCTCACCGCGCGACCACGCGTTCGTCATCTCGGCTGCGTGGTGACACCAAACTCCTGCGACCCCTCGGGAAAGTCAGGTCAGAGAAGGAAGAACTTTCCCCCCTTTCTTGAAGGCCGACCCACAAGATGGCCGCTTCTCGCCCACAACAAAGGGCTGAAATGTCGGGAAGGATTGACGTCTGAGAAAGAAAAACAGAAACCCTCTATCTGTTTTCCCCTCTTGTGACATTCTGGTGTGCGGCGGCTCTCATCCGTCGCTTTGCTCGTCTTCTCGCAGCGTCCGCCGTCGTCGGCCAGCTCTGTCATTAGCAGAACCTCAGCCTCCCAGCTGCACTCATCGCCGCTCTTTTTTTAATTGCAGGACTAGAAATGGTCGATGAGGCTTTGGCCAGCTGCTGGGATGACACATGCGACTAATTACAGATGAGAGTCATTAGGATTTAGGCTTTGGATCATAACAGTGACGTGCAGAATGCCTTTTAAGAGTCCATGAAATGACTCGATTGGGGAAAACGCCTTTTACACAAATCAGTTGGTCGCTGACAAATTTTTCAAACAAATTCAATCTTCAGTTTCCCTCCATTTATTTTATTCCGAGCAGGGATTTAGGAAAACAATGGAAATGTGTGAGGGAGTGTGTGTGAGCGTTTGCTGTTCTTTCCATCGGAGGTTCCACCGGTCGGGTCGGGACCTCTGATCGCCGTGTGTTTGAAAAGCCGTGCAGCGTTTGCTTGTCTTGCTACTGTATGTGTTGAGTCTGGTGGCGAGCGGCCGACATGAAAAAGGGCGGCGACGCGGGTCGCTGTCGGCTCGGGTGTCGGGAGGAGAAGCAAAGATCAGATGCTGCAGACGAGTCGTCTGCTTCACCTTAAAGATGGAGGAAGAGGCCTTAAACGGGAAGCGTTAGTCGGCATTATGGGTAATCGGTTACCAGGACAACGAGATGAAAGTTGCAATGAGATATAGAAGATGTGTTTGTTTCCTCTTTTTCTCTCCTGGATGGTAAAACATAAGGAACACATGAACCGTAGATAGAGAATGATCTTCACCTCAAACTATCTTATATTTGTACATTTAAAAAAATCTGCATTTGATTTGAATTTTAGATTCCACTTACTGGCTTTTATCTTCCTCAGTGCATGGGATCGGCATGAAGATTATTTTAATGAAGACCATGTGATTTGGTCAAAAGCAAGTAAGTGGGCCTTGAGTTGGAATCGTTTCATTCCAAAGAAAAAGATTCTAATGGTTATAAAATAGATCATAATGTGATAGGCAACTGCCATTTTCCTTTCCTTTCTTTGCTTGAATGTTACTCTGGGAATCCACTTGATATCTTGGAGAAGAGTCTAGAAAACTAATCATGTCTAGTTTTTGTCATTGCGAGTGTTTTCAGTAAAGTTTTATTGATTTTTTTCTTAACTGGAAGTGCACTCCCCTTTAAACGCCTCGGTTTCTTCGACTAAACAGTGAAATTTGGAGCTTAAATGAGATGTTAGTGAGTTAATACGGCATCCTGATCTCAAGTGAAAACAAAGGTGAGCAAATAAAAACTTGCCTCCTGACCCGCTGACCTCTGCTGACCCCGGTGGTCGTCACTGGTGCTAATGAAGAGTCACCCCACAGACATCATACCCACAAGCCGTCTGTCTCCTCCGTACCCTGCAGACGGGGGGGAGACCAGTCCCGGGAGGCCCCTAGGTGCTGCCCTGGGGCCCCCACGTTTCCTCACTGAGATGACGTCTTCCAGCTTGCCCTCCATCTGAACTGGTTTAAGAAAAGCTGTAATTATTGTTTGGCGAACTTTGCCGATGCTAAAGTTAGATATTTTCCGACTCCGTGGACGAAGAATCGGAGCTGCAGCTTCAAGTTCGGCCTTCTTGGAAAAGCTCCAGGTTGTGCCAGCGGAGGAAACGCCGGTGGAGGACCGACGGAGGATGAAGGCGTTGTGCGTGTTTTTGTGGGTCCAGATGGAGAAGAGGCAGCGCCAGAAGAGAAGATGTGCTGGATGGCTTGGAGCCAAGGGCCGAGTTAAACACATAAAGAATAATGCAGTGCAGACCGGTTCCCATACATCTCCTCCAAAAACCTGCTCGGCTGAAGGCTACGTTCCCACTGCAGGTCTCACACTTATTATTAGGATTATTATTAGGCTATTATTGGGTTTGAGAGAGAACATAACCCAGACCAGTTATCAACCCAAACGGCAAATGAACAACTTTATGGTTTGGACAGCGTGTCATCAGATCCCACACATCTGCATAAACATGAAATATATTTCACCTCCTCCGCGTTTCCTTTTTAGAACGACCGCCGGCCAAAGCAACACGACGGCTGCGTCGACATGGCAACGCCAGATAAAAACACAGTCTGACACAATAATGTTTTTATTTTTCTGGAAGGCACGTTATCGCCGCTAGGAAGGAAAATCTCCCAGTGAATTCACTCAGCAGGGCCGCTGTTATTTTCCTGTCTGTTTTCAGAGAAACCCCGAGGGATCGTGTGATGGAGGCGTTCAGGATCCCAGCAGAAAGTACACATGCACACGGTGGTATCACATCTTCTTATTTACAGTCAACAGACAGGGTTTCTCCTTCCACGGGGTCAGTGAATGCAACACCAGGATCCAAAGAGGGGTCAAGCCGTTCTCTCAGGGATCCTTTAACAGCTATGAGGAGGGTAAGTAGCCGTTTGAGAGTCTCTTAGGCCTTAGAAGCCTCCTCCGAGGTCGTGTGTGTTCGAGGCCGTGAGAGGAGAAGGCCTGCTGGAAGCGATTGGTTTAAATCCTCATTAGCAGAGGATTCTGAATTCAAGTGTGAATGTATGGAATTATTAGCGCCCGCCTCGTCCACAGAAATGAAGTCTTTAAAAGAGAAAAAAAAAGGCCCTCAGGCGTGGTGATAATGCAGCCAGGCCTCCTTCTTGTGCAGGATCAAAGTCTTAGGGACCCTGATTAAATGATGGAATGAAGGAGAGCAGCTGAAGAGAAAGGCCAGAACCTGCTGGTTTCTTTTCATCCAGCCAGCATCCTCCGAACTCTACGCTACGTGAGCTTTTAGTGTCCATCGAGCAAAATGCATCAGAGCTGCCGTCTGATGTCTGAACACCGACGCCAAAGACAATCCGTTCCTGTTTTATTCTTATTTGTAACCATCACCGTAGCTTATATGTAAACTGTGCATTCAGCACCTGTTTCTACATGTAAAGCAGCAAAAATATAATATTCAAGAATGTATAAAAGCACACAAAACGATGTCGAATATACCAGTATTTCATTATTTCCAGTCCAATTTTATAGAATTGTTCCCATATTATGAATCCCTTAAAGCAAGCGTCTTTTTAAAAAAAAAAGGCAAATAAATAAATGTTGTCCTTGATATAATATATATAATTTAATGTAATAACGGTGATCATTACGTGCACCTCGTTGGACCAAAGTGATCCAAGAGATCCGGACTTGTATTTAAAGTCTGAGTCATGCTTCACACACACACACACACACACACACACACACACACACACACACACACACACACACACACACACACACACACACACACAGGAAGTTCACTCATGCCTCCAAAGTGGGATCAGGCTAACCTTAGGATTTTTATTTTTTTTTACCAGACGAACACAGAATCCTGTTTGAGGCACGCGGAGTGTAAACCTTTACTTTATTCCCTTTTTACTGCAAATTAAATTTTTGTAGCTTTTTCCGTCTGATTTTTACGGGAAACATCTGGATCTCTCGCACCGCTGGAGCAGTGGCCCCCGGGTGATTCTGTGCCGCTCAGCTGTGAGGGCCCGGGATAATGAGCGGGTTTCAAACGGGCTCCTATGGATAAGCCGGCCTAGGTAGGAAAGGGGGCGGCCCCGACGGGGTCCGAGACCACCGTGCCAAACGTCACGGACCCCGGTCCGTCTTTGCCGTGGAGCAGGGAGGACCACGTCACACCTGAACCAGCAACATTACATCTGGTCCCAGGGGTCACGGAGTCGGATAAATCACTCCCTCTAAGAAATGAATACAGCTGGATTTGAATCCCTGCACAGGATTTCAACCTGCTATACATGCTTTTATGTGACGGTGTGGGATGCGTGTGAGCTCTTAGAAGTAAGTGGATAATGTGGGTTTGGTGCATCGGCGGCAGCAGGAGTCGAACGCCACCGCGCTCGCAGGTGTTTCCCCTTCAAACCACAGCGACCTTGAGGGAGTCGGACCTGCTGGCAGGACCCTGAACGCTGCACATTTGGGCTCCGCCTGTGGAAAACAATAGCATCACCGCCGTGCTGTATATGTGGCGTTTATTACACCCGTCATGCTTTACTGAATACCATTTTGTGTTTTTTTTCTCCACCTGGGGAACGTCTGGCTGCCTTTTCCTGGTCTGAGATCCAAATGCAGCTTCACTCCAGTAGAAAATCTAATGTTTGTTTTGCTGCTGATAAAAAAAGCTGCTTAAGGTTGAAAGTAAAGATGTGAACAGTGCAGAGTTCGGCTCACAATGAACTCCTTTCACTGTTTAGATTGCATCTAACTACGTCGGGGAAAAGGGAGATGTATGTAGTTTTAATGTTTTAAAGGCCATTCAAAGAGGTTTATTCAGTCGTCTATTCCATTTCCTGGCTTTACTATTATTGTTGTGATTTTTTCTTCTTTTTAAACTTGCAGGCTGAGAGTTATTGTCCTTATCTGCGGTTGTTGGGGCTCCCAGCTCGTTAAAGGGCCCCAAGGCATCGCCATTTCAAATGATTACCCGTTATTTAAGCGGACAAGCGTTTTATATGGCCGAGTTTGAAACTGGCTCGAATTTCCTCCACCGTTAATGAAGCAGTATTTTTATGGTCCTTTCTTTTCTTTTTTCAAGGCTGTTTTCTTTCCATAACAAGAGGAGGGGGGTTGGAGAAAAAAAAGAAACGGGGACTTTCTCTCACCCAGCAGTAAAAAACAACAACACTGTGTGTTGTGTGTTTCAGCCACATGAGAACCTGAACAAGCCCAACGTTTCAGTCTCGTCCAAATCTGCGTTTGTTGGATGTTGGATGAAAATTCAGCAGAAAACTTGAATGAATAAATTGGATTTGCTTCAGTCAGCTGGTGCTCTTATTAGAGATTAAAATCTAAAGATGGAATCAAAAAAATAAATTAAAAATAAACCATATTTCGTTCAAAAATATGTGTTTTAATAAATAAGCAAAAAAAAAATTTACATTGGACGGAGTTTGGAGACTTGCTAACAAAAGTCGGTGAAACAAATCCATGCAGCAAATGACTCTAAATTGCATTGGTCCCTTTACACACTAATAGGCGTACTTACACAGGTATGTACAAAATGCATTCATCTCTATATATTTATACTTTGGTTTAAAGTCTTTGAGAAACAAAATATATATATCCTTCTTTTAAAAAAACGTAAAAAAACAACGATTAAAGGATGGCTTTTGTTGAAATCGAGGCCGAGTTATAACATCTATGGCCTTTTACACATTGCAGGTCTGTCTTTTTGCCCCCCCCCCCCCCCCCCCCCCCCCTCTCTGCCACAAACAGCTCCAGCCAGTCAGAAGCAGTGTGATGAATCTGCATCCACACACACTCCCCAAAGAGTTTGTAGTTGTGGGTCACATTACGTCTCTCCGCCGTGCCTTCTGAGGTCGATGGGTTCTTCAATAATCCCTTTGCTCTTCATGCTTTGTAGAAGTAAACAGTCTGCGGTGGAGAGACAAATAAAACACACGTTAAAACAAAGAAAATCAGGGCTAATTGGATGCACGCTTATTGATTTTTATTTTTTTGTTTTTCCAGATATATATCTGATGTTTAATGCTGTTCCACGGCTCTCCGAGCACGGTGGAAGTCATTAATGAATCGATGATTAGCCACCGAGCTGAGTAAAACCATATGGTGAAGTAAAAAAGCAGGGAGTGTTTCTGGGTTTCAACGTCGTCCTGCAGCTGCAGGGAAATCCACGAGCTCTTACTTTGAAACACCTGAGTAAATGTGGTTTAGTGGAGAGTCCTGCAGCAACAGCAGGTAACTCCTCAGAGCAACACTAAGCAGAGTCAGAGACAGGGGCTGCATCAGTGAGGGCTGCCTTTTCCCTGTGTGCATTCTTGGTATTTATTATTTCCCCTATGCAACAAAATGAGTAACATTTCATTGATGTGTGCCACATTTAAAGTTATTTTCTTCTGCGTTCCACAGGGTTCAATTAAACTCTAGCCTTCAAATTGACTTTGCCTAAACAAATCACTGCAGTGAAGCTGGTTGCCCCCCCCTCACACACACACACACACACACACACACACACCAGGGTCGGTTTACAAGACAACAAAGCCTCCTGCTGATGGGCGGTCTGCTAACTACACGTCAGGCCCAGGAGAACCAAACAAACCCGGCTCCTCTATTATTTCAACCCCACGAGTCAAACCCTTCAATTACACCGCCGTGCTTTTATTTTGTAAAGCATCATTACTGGTATTTCTTATAAAAAAGCTCAAACAGACTTGAAAAAGACAAACAGGGTGTTTTTATTATCGCTTGGTCGTGATGTCATCATTTAGAGCTCCTGTTATCAAATTGCGCGTTTAGTTCCCTAAAATCTCTTTAAAAATTTAAAAATGAAATGAAATAACGTGACCAAATCCCGAGTGCTTCCTAATGCGGGCCTCTTTGTTTTTATGGTCTGAACTTTCATGTCCAGCCGAGCTGCCCATTCCTGCGGTCTCCACACAGGAAAGCCTCTATTATTGTGGCACTACAGCTGCGCTTTATGCGGCCCAGTGCCTTTTCTTTTTACCCCACACATTATGAAATGATGTTAAAGAGGGCTGAATAAAAAACTCACAACAGGCTGATTTAACGCGTTTCTGGCATTCAAGACCCCACAGTATTATTTATTGTTCTATTAATCCGCCTACTTCCTGCGTCTAATCCTTTAGAATAAACGTCCCTTTTTATCCGCAGACCGGAAGCTTTCATATGTTTTGACAGGTAATCCAACCCGGATGCTACAGACGCGGAAAGATGCTGCGGCCTCGGTGTGAAGTCTGTCACCCCCATGCGCGTGTGGGTTTAAATTTACGCACGAGCGTTTTTATCCTTTTAACCTCCTGGAAAAAATAAATCATTCCCAGTAATAACTTATGAATGTAGATCACCCTGTTCGTTAAATATATATTTAGTTAATATTCTTATTAATTCCCCTTGTTGCACAATAATTCATCAGATACTTAATAAGAAATGAGGTTTCGGTGTGTGGTACCCACCGCTTTGGCGTTGTGAGTGAAGGTCTCCCCCTCGGTGCTAGTGGGATGCTGACATCGACCAGGCGCCCTCCATCCTCCACACGGAGAACGCGTAACTCAGTCTTTCGTGCGCGACGTAGCTGCAGCTGGACATCTTGTTGTCCATCTCGTCGCTCTGCAGCACCTGACAGAGGAAGTCGATGTACCGGGAGGCGAGCTTCAGCGTCTGGATCTTGCTCAGTTTGTCCGACGGCAGCGTGGGGATGATTTTGCGCAAAGACGAGAAGGCCTCGTTCAGGGACTGGGTCCGCTGCCTCTCCCGGACGTTGGCGAGGACCCGCTGGTTCTGCAGCTCCTCGTACGACTGGTTGCTGATGGGACTCTGCTTTTTGACCCGCTTGACGGCGCCGGGGCTGCCGCTGCTGCCGCCGCTGCTGTCCTCGCTGGACTTCTTACTCGGTCTCCTCTTGGTCGGGAAGCGCTTCTGCTGCTGTGTGTCCAGCTCCTCCTCGCTGGTCACCAGACTATCCACAGGGGAGACCGGAGAGCTGGAGCCCTCTTCCATTTCTTTCTTGAAGAAATGCAGGGATAGAGCAGAAAACACGTCGTCCACCTTTGCAGCCGTGGTTACCAAAAAGCAATGAAAAACATGTGTAGATATCCGTGAAAGATGAGGAGGGATGCGTCGCGCTCTTGCGCCCCTTGCTTTTGGGAGAAACTTTCAAACTCGGAGGTTGGCACGCTTCTCCTCACGCAGGACGTTTTTTCCCTTCAATTTTTTTGGAAACTTTATCCCGGTTTCAGATGCTAAATAGTTTTGAGAGTGGAAGGGGAGGGCTTTGGAGCGCGGAGGGGGAGCTAGTGCGCGTCTCGGCCCGCTAATAAGCAGGAGGGACCAGTCCTGGTTTCATGTGTCTGCTGGGGTCCAGACTGAGACCGAGACGCTGATTTACGGTCAGATTTCTCAGGCAGTCTTTTTTTTTTATCATCAAACGGGCTTTATTTAAATTATAGAAACCAAATTCATCATCTTATTAATTATGGGTTAAATTATTACACATTATTTATTTATTTTTTTTACATATTATTATTGTATTAATCTTGAATCATTTGGTGATCATATTATATGAGAAGTATTTTTTTGTAATTTTATTTCCTCAAAACAAATCCTCCCATAAAAAAGAAGAGTAAAAGCTGAGTTTGGACCTCAGCTGTGTGACAAAGTCCAGCCGCTCTCTGCGGGGCCTTTTATACCTCCATGTGCAGCCAATAGGCCCTCTATGTCTCCCCTCTCCCGGTGCGGAGCATGCGCTCTGCGCCTTTACGCACAGATTCCATCGGAGTTGTGAAAATCAATCCGCTTGGTGCGTAATCGAATCAAAGCGCGCGCGCGCTCACAGTTCCTATAATGTGGAAGTCAAACAGGAAGCAGGCTTAAACTAACCGAGGAGCTCTCCGGTTCCTGCTGGACGCCTCTCCAGCGGACGGGTCCCTCCGTGCGCTTCGTCAGCGAGTCCACCTCTTCATCTGTCATGTCGTGTTTTCTCCCCACGCGGAGCCGCGCGCGCGCGCAGGTGGCTCACGTTACGCAGCTGAATTCATCCGCTGCCAAAACGTTTGTCCAAATCAGCTGAACTCCAGAGGTTCCTGCGGTTCTATATTGTGTCTTTGGCTACAGCCTGTTCCTTTATTTTTCTTGTAAAAACACATCACCTCTCTTGATTTCAATGTTTCTTGAATCAAATATGTAATAGTTTCTTTATGAATATTAATACATGCTTGTTTTAAAGGACATATTTCATCTTTTTGTTGTACAGTAGCCTATTCACACAAAACATAACTCTGATGTTCCTGATGGAGGAAACAAGGCCTCGACTGTTTAATGTGACTCACATTGAACTGAATAATTGCCTCTAATTAGGAAGCAATTTAGTTAATTCACACTCCAGCGTCTACACTTGAGTTCACCGGGAGTATCTGAATATAATCAAACTGCAGGATCTGGACTGTGCACCGTGTTGTGTGCTGGTCCCGGTCCGGGGAGACTGGTCTCTGTAAATGGGGCAGAACCTGAACGCTGCACAACATTGTTTATAGCCATGAGTGCTCGCTTGGTATTGGGACATTTTCCCCCTTGAAAGCTCCCCCTTGGCCTACAGGAAACCCTGGTCTGCTTTGTGTTTTCGGGTTCCCCCTGGTAATGGCGACTGTCACACTACTTTTCCCCGGTGCCAGAGCTCTTACAGTAATTCAGACCCTGGCATGCCTCATGCAGGTCCAAGTGTGCTCCCATTTCCACTGATCTACCTCCTTTTATAATGTTTCACACGTGCAACATAATGAAAGTCAAATAAGTGCGTCGCATTGCATGAAAGGAGGAACATGCACAGGAGCACACACACACACACACAGTCACACACACACACACTTTCCCTCGGTATGCCCTCTGACCTCCTGCTCCCCGGCTCAGCTGCAGGAGGCCTCCGGGCCCGGGGGAGAAGGTTCTGACTTGCAGAGTGAGAGGTTGATGCTGCGCAGCGTCTGAGGTCGGGTCCCCGCGTACACACAAGCAGAGAAAGAGCACGTTTCCATCCACTGTACATGCTCCGGGCAACGATAAGCTAGCTCGTATCCAAAGTCTCCGACTGATTAGAATGAATTCCCGATCGTATTCCACCACCGTGATGTGATGAAGCTTGAATACTTTAACATGCATTCTCTCGAGCCTGAAGCAGGAAACTCACTACGAGCCACTCCTGATTGTTAAACAGCACTACAGGTCGGAGGGACATTTTAGATTCGGGGGGCGGACTGTCCCTTTAATCATATCTGTCCTCGACAGGAAGAAGGTGGACGACCAGCGACTTAGCGTAGCTCAGCAAAGTCTGTGAAAACCTTTTGAAGTGGGATCTTAAAGGTCGTCATATCCATAAGCGGAAGCCGCTGGCTCATTTGCTCTTTTATCCTCAGCGGATGTCGGCCGTTGAATCATGTCTATCTCCCCCAACGCTCTCTGGAGAGGATTTCTCAGGTCTTCTGTGGTTCTCGCAAGAACCCCCTGAGAGCCAGAGAGACAGGCAAAGACAGGGAAATGAGGTGAGAGTGAGAGACGGGGAAGAACGCTGACCTCTCAGATCAAAGATGAGCTCGGGCCGTAACTCACGGTGACGTACCTCCGTCTCTCCCACACCTTCAACAAACCAGCTCCACATGAGTCCAGGACCCGGCCTCACGCAGGACCAGGATCCTTTCTGCTGTCGCATCGGTTGAAAAAAACCTCCTTGTCACCATGCACGTCCTTTTACATGCACCTCGTAAACAGGAAAGGAGCAACGCGAGACTAGAAGCGAGGCGGAGAGGTGCCGAGAGACGAAAAACAGGTTGTTTCGGGGAGAGGAGAAGAAAAGAAGAAGGCGAGAGTCTGAGTTCAGAGGTCAAATGTATGGATGCGTCTCGGCTTTGATCTGTCAGTGTGAGAGAAGTTATGGAAGAGATGATTTGTTAGAGGCGGCGATGAGTGGGGTTTTTTACTGTCCATGTGCCCGCCAGCGTCGGTTACCTTTGACTTCAACCCCCGCCAACACTCGTGAGGCTCACCCCGAATGATCTTGGCGAGAGGATCTGAAGCTTTTAAAGCCTGTGTACAGTATACATTATCATCTGATTATTGGATGCAATGTGTGCATCTGTCTTTCCATATGTGCATGTGTGTGTGTGTGTGTGTGTGTGTGTGTGTGTGTGTCAGAAAGTGATTCAAGATGAACCAAAGATGTTCACCAGAGGAAAAAGGCCCAGCTGGTATTCATTGCACAGAATTGCAGGATTTCTAAGGTAATATAAAGCGATGAATTGTGCTTGAATGAAACATGTTTCAGACTCATTATCTTTACACAGTGGCCAACGGGTGTGGTGACTAAATAAAATGCTATACAGGTTGATTAATGTCTGCAAGAAGCAAGAAATAAAATAAGCTTGAATGCAAATGCCGAGAAAATTAAAATATTAAAAATGACTGCACAGATCTTCTTCTTTCATGGTATCACAAATATCTAATAATCAACAGAATTACTTAGTTTTACTGGTTTTCTAACTTCTCCAAGAAGTGCACTGGTTTGACAAGCAAAAAAAAGAACAAAAGCTTTTTTCGGTTTTATTGCATTCTTTTCCAGTAAGTTGTGAAAATGTGACTCACGAGTCGGATCTGAAGAAGAACTCGCACGTCAGACTCGACGGTGCTCGGAAGTCGTTGTCAAATTAGTACGTACGAAGAACATTGCAGACTTTATATGACAAAACAAGTCATTAGGACTTCAAAAGAACAATGGTATCAATCAGCTTTGTTTTCTTCCCTCGCTGATTATACTTCGATGCTCCTCGTGTCGTTCTCAGGCGTCCGGACGTATAGCCAGACTTTATATTTATCTGAAATAACAAAAAAAGCATCGTTTAGCATGATGAGCCGCGGGGCGGTGCTTCTAATAAAGGCCTGTTTAGCCGAGGCCTCGACAGTGAATGAAGCAACAGGCAATATCGGTGAAAGGTACATATTGGGCAATAAAACCATAGGCACCTCCACTCATAGAGTCATTCTTCAGTAACTCGGTAACGCCAAGCGCCCATTCATTCATACATCCACACTTCTCCTTTCTGCTGCCCTGGGGCTGATGACAAGGTGTTTCTGAAATCGCATTAGGGGCCCTTTCATAAAGGTTTCATTGGGGAGTGTGTAACAGCTTGAAGCATTTAGGCTTTGTTTAATACGATGCAGACTCCGCTGCTCGCTGCTTTGTCTCCTGTGTGGAAAGGAGCCCAGGCTGCCTGAGACCCCCACTGTCAGGGTTGGCTTTGATATGTGGAGATGGAGGGGGGGGAAGCAGGGCCTACATGCACACACACACACACACACACACACACACCACCACCACCCCAAAAAACCTGCATGCTCAGTACCTGACTCTGCCCCGCTGCCCTGCAGAGTTATAGCCGTCCAATGAACAGGCCGAGCTTTGAAGTGCAGCCCTTCAAGGCTTCACACCCGATGGGAGATGGGTGCGTCGAGAAATGGTGATATACAGTGCTGCGTCCGTTTCAGGCACATGCTGTATGTTTTAGGTATGAAGCGTAGCTCCAATATACTACATGTTCATAAAAACCAAGCAGGGAAATATCAAAGCATCAAAAAGGCAGCGTCGTTCATTCCCAGGAGGTGAAATACCGACAGTCGAGGCCTTCAGCGTCATTATGAGACGCTCTGAGAAAACGCTGAGTAAGATGATATAAAAACCCACACGGGGCGGGAGAGAGAGAGAGACAGGGAGAGAGAGAGACAGGTCACACAAGCCAGCAGGCCGGGTTACTATGTTATCTTGAAGTCAGTGATGTTTGTGACGTGTTTTACGTAGTTATGTACTTAGTTTACGTACTTCTTTTAAACCCAACTTGCATATACAGTACACACCCACACACCCACACACACACACATACACATACACACACACACGTGGCGTGGAGCTCACACTCACTCTGACATGTGGACAGGTCTAGTCGAATCTAACCGCCGTACCATAAAGGCCCGCTCTGCCGTGGATCACCTGTGGAGGGCGCTCACACCGACTCGGCTGTTTATTTCACCGGTTTTCCCAGAAAGAGAGAGAAGGATCTCTCGGCCTTAAAGTCAACCCTCAACTCAGATGCACTTCACCGACCTGACAGTTACGAAAAACAGCGTTGCCAGAGCAATTATGTCGGCTATAACACAATTATATTCATTATGCATGTACGACTTCCAGCATCTGAACTTTAACCAGGTGTGTGTGTGTGTGTGTGTGTGTGTGTGTGTGTGTGTGTGTGTGTGTGTGTGTGTGTGTGTGTGTGTGTGTGTGTGTGTGTGTGTGTGTGTGTGTGTTGTTTGATAGGGTCAGAGTAAATTTGCAGAACAAATGACAGAGGGACTGTCTGATGGTGCAGCCCTCCTGCTCAAATAATGCCAGGTAATTAGTGCTGCACTTGTGACCCGGATGCCAAGGTTAGCATGGCGGCTCGGCCCGGGGTCTTTAGCCAGGTGCCCCCCCCCCCCCCCCCCCGGCTAGACTGTGCTGCAGGGCAAACAGTGCCGCTGTTTGTTCTGCTGATTGGCCTTCGGGGACAAGTGGGGGTGAAGATCGCCTCGATGTCAACAACACGGGGGTGGTGTTTACACCGTCACCCCCTCGGTGTCACCTGTGTCACTAACAACCCCCCCCCCCCCCCCCCCCCCACCCCACCCCGACTCGTGGTCCAGACTGAAGCTGCAGGGCCGGTGATCCCCTCTGTGTGGCCCAAACCAGAGGAATGATTTATGAAGCTCCACTCAGAGCGGTGTAATGTATATTTCATGCTGACCCTGTTTATTTGCTCGGGCCACCAGGGGGGGGCGCACTTCTAATCCACGGAGGACATTATTGAATGTTCCAGTGCTCATCTGAGAAGGCTTCAAATGCGTGGCCCCCCCACCGTTCAGGGGCCTTCGAGTGCCGGCCCCTGGGACACATTGTACACACACACACACATAGACACACACACACACACAGACACACACACACACACACACACACACACACACACACAGACACACACTAGGAGAGGTTTTTCGTGAAGACGAGCCGTAACGAGAAAAACAGGTGAGCTATTTAACTGGAGTTTCACAGCTATTAAAGTGCCAACACACTGGGTCGCCATGGCGATGAGTGAAGGGTGTAAGGCTTCTGGGGAGTCAGCGCTTTTTGGGGGGTTGTTTTTTTAGACTGGTTTGTTATTTGTACTTATTGTGGGTTTCACTTCTTTTAGTTTGAGAGTAAAAAAACGGTATTTGTCAGCAGACGTGTGGGAATCTGCACAATTTGAAATATCTCGTAAGAAAAGGAAAACCAGCGCAAGTTGTTGCTAGCGACAAATGTATATACATATACATAATAATATTTTGTATGGGATGTTTGTGAAGCTAAAGTGTGTTTTTTAGCTTGTTGCATTGAGACAAAACTCAAGAGAACACAGATGAACACTGAGACGGTCCCTCACATCAGGGCTCAGTGAAGTCCTCTTCAAGGATGCTTCTACATCGGAGATGCAACGTATTGAAGCACTTTAAGCAACAGGAACCTCAATGATACGTCGCTGAGCTGTAAGAGCCGTTAGCAGCGTACTCGAAAGGACCCGTAAGATCTCATCACCGTGTTTCCCCCTAAAAACAATGTAGTTTATGGATCAAGTGATATTTATGAGGTATTTTCAACCTCAAGCCTTAAAACCTTCCAAGTAAGCACATTTTTTGATATATTTGTGATATAAAAAGGTGCAAAAAAGGCTCAAGAATCACCTGTTCAGACTTCACCTTGACTCTGCATAGCATGACCCACTAACAACTACCCCCCACCCCCCAAAAAAAGCACTTCTATGTTCTTACCTATAGCACTTAGATCATAGCTCTGTTGTTCTTAAGGTGTTCTTGCTGCACAGCTACTACTTTACTCAGACCGAACACTTGTTTCTATTTTTTAGCTCTTACTTTATCAGCAATGATATGTAGTGGTTTCTTTCTTTTGACAAATGTACTTATTGAAGTCGCTTTGGACAAAATAATCTGCTAAATGCCCTAAACGTAAATGTAAATGTATTTTCCAATTTGAAAGCTTTTCAACCTTTCCGACGCCTCCATCGTCCCAACAGGACGTGATGCACTAATTATATTTACTAGTGAGACCCCCGGACGCCAGCAGTTCCACCGACGTGATAAACACACCTGCCGCCCGATGGCAGAGCAGGCCTCGCTGTGTTTGTCGGTGGAAGCGTGCCGGATGTTAAATCAATAAACGGAGGAGGAATCTTGATGCAGTCCGCAGACTGGAAGACTCTTACTCATTCTGGCCCCCGAAAACTTTCCGCTTGGCTGCATCTCATCTGAATGGTATTCAGAGCTGTTTGGCTCTGACGGCTCAGGATCCCACACCAAATACATGACATCGAGTTTCTAAATGTTTCTTTCTTGAATTCATAAATTAAAGTTATAGAAACCAATAATTAAATTGTTTGACGACCGAATAAAAAGAAGCTTTCTCTGGAGCCTTTAACTGCATCTTAGCTTCATATGTAAATGGAGTGTTGAATTTTTTTTAGATTAATTTAGAAAATACATCAAAACAATAATATTATTTTTTTTATATTATTAATAATAATTCCTTTGTTATCTCTAAAATACAGAGGAGTGTTACAACTTTAATGCTCAACTTCTTCTATATTAATATGAATTATTGTTCATTTTAATTTAGAATTCAAATGAGTTAGTTTTGTGTTTAACAAATATCAGACCTGGAAGCCAGTTAATGATGAACTTCTGACACAAATCTCCTAATTAGATTTAGCCAATTAATTCCACTAGAGGGACCCAGGGGTCACCCACATCCTGCTGCAGTCCAGCAGGAGCAACATCTGTGACATCTGTGACATCTGTAAAAGCAGTGCGCACACAGTGCCTTATACTTGCGTTCTGTCTGCTGGCCATCAGGGGGCGACTCCTCTGTCAGACATGCTGAATTTAGCATTTTAGCATAAAGCACCACCGAGCCATACAGCATCATCGGGAGATGATGACACGTTACGATACACTGCCTGCCGACAACTGGGATATGTTTAAAATAATTAAATATGAATTTATTGTCAATAATACACATAATAATAATAATAATACTGTGTAAGTATCTGCCCTCTGCTCTCCCGAATTGATTTTTTTTCATTTCACAGTGAAATTGTATTGACAGCAGATGTTCATTTTGTTTAATTCATCACTTCATCTAGTTCCCTTTTTTACTATCAAGTTTGTTTTTTCAGTGTAATTAATTTGCCGAATAAGAGAAAAGAGGCAAAATGAACAAAGTTAAAGATGTTTTTTTAATGTTCCACATATATCACCATAATATAATTATTATAAATACTGTCATAGCACTATGAGTTAGGAATATTTAAGATTTCAGGATTTTCAACCTCTACATGAAATCCCTTTGTCGTGTTTAAGAGCAACATTGAGGTTTGTGTCGTAGCAGCAGTCCATCCATCAGATTAAAGCCCAGATCCGGGTCATGTGGTCAGCGGAGCTCTCCACCTGGACTCGCCGTCCCGAAGCGTTGACTACATTTATGAGGTGAGAAACATCCATCCAAACGTGTGTGTGTGTGTGTGTGTGTGTGTGTGTGTGTGTGTGTGTGTGTGTGTGTGTGTGTGTGTGTGTGTGTGTGTGTGTGTGTGTGTGTGTGTGTGTGTGTTGAGTCATCTGTTACTCTCACAGGAAAGGAGAATCAGGGACGGAGACGGATGATGTGGAGGTCGCTGGACTGATTCAGGAAACCAGCAGGAATCAAGTGGAGAAGGTAGGGAGGCTTTTTATGACCTGATCACCGTTAACAAATTCATAAAACTATCACAGATAAGCTCTCTCACTTTCACATATCTTACACCACAGAACAATAAATACATAGTCCAAGAAATGTCATAAATAAATGAAAATAAATAAATAAATAAATACAGCAGATGATAGATGAAGCGAGCAGCACTGTTTAGCCTACTTGCCGTGTTCGGATGCAGCACCTGACATGCTAAAACACACCGCCCCGCTCTGCTTCTCACGCCCATTGTCTCATTTCCATGATCAAGGCCTCTTTTTAACACATCGACCCGCAGGCTAATGAGCGGCAGTCCAGAAAACACTTGAGCGCTACATGCAGAAGTATGAGCCCCCTTTCCTTATAGCGCATTCAGCCTCATGCCAGTGTGCCCTCCACCCTTCCCTCTCCCTCTCTCTGTGTGACAAGTGCCATCCATTTGGGGGGGTAAACAATGCCAACCCTCTCTCCCCTCCCCAGCCCCGAGAAACAACGGCTCTCAATTACCAGTCAACAGAGAATTAGAATATTAAAAGCCACGCAGGACGGAGGAGTGGGTGAGGTTGAGAAAGCCTGAGGTGTGTGACCCGATGAGAAGTCTGCAGATGCCCGGCCGTCTGTCTTTGACATGTGGAGAGAGAGAGAGGGAGAGGAGGAGGAGGAGGGGAGGAAGAAACCTTGAACCCTCCTCCCCTGCTGCCATCTCCACACTCGGGGCGCCCCGTGTTCCTGCAGTTAATCCCACTTTATCCAGGAGAGGCGGGCTGTCAGATCTGAGAAGAAGACAAAAGCAGGACAAACACATAAGTTTTGATACATTTTAATGACTGTTTAACAAGTCTGGGGAGAAAGAATGGAGGGGGAGGGGGGGAGGGGGCACCTTGAACAGGCGTCAGAGGCCCACAGAATTAGTGAAGTGCATGGAGGCAGAATACAGGTGATTGTGTTGGTTAAATGAGGCTCATTTAAGAGGGAAACACACCTGGGGATAAAAGTGTGTAGCGAAATCACAGCAAGCTGCTGAGAATTACATTTCACTATGTTATAATACTTCACTCAACACTTCAAGTCTATTAACAAAGATTAATAATGGATAATGTAACTTTGTGTTTATGGTGGACATGAATTAAAACATTTAACATCAGGTTTTATATATATATATATATATATATATATATATATATATATATATATATATATATATATATATATCAAATGTCTTGTCTTTTATAGCGCCAAGTAAATTATTCATTATGCATTAAATCAAATACATGGTCAAAAGTGATTAATGATGCATTTAAATAGTAATAAATAATAATAGTAATTTCATTGTGTATGAAAACAAAATATTCCAACTTTATGGGCAACATAAATATATAATGTATTTATTTATCTTTATGTTGCCCATAAAGTTATATTTTAATCTATAATATAATATATAATTTGATCCCATCTTAAGCCTCGCTCACCGCTCGTGTTCCAGATGGCGTTGGTCTGATTCTTGTAGCCGCTCTTCATGCAGTCGTCCAGGAAGGACTTGGGGTCGCAGCCCGACACGAGGATCTCCCTCAGCAGGGCGATGTAGGCGATGGCCAGCCGCAGCGTGTCGATCTTCGACAGCCGCTTCTCGTAGGGGAACGTCGGCACGTGGCAGCGCAGCTCCTCGAAGGCGGAGTTGATGCTCAGCATCCTCTTCCTCTCCCGGATGTTGGCGGCGTGTCGCTGCACCTTGTAGGGGTGATGGGTCACCACCAGCCGCCGCCCCCTGTGCTTGCCCACCTCCAGCGGGTCGTCCATGGAGGAGGTTTCCCCTTCAGCGCAGCCGTCCAGCCCCGGAGACTGCACGTCGAGGTCGGTGAAGGTCAGCTGCGCGTCCGGGAACATGGACTGGCTGCCCAGGGAGGACCAGGGCGAGAGCTGGCCCGTGGCCGTGTAGTCCAGCAGGAAGGAGTCCAGCTGGGTCTGGAACTGGAAGTTTTGGTCCATTTGGCCCCAAAATGCGAAGTCCGGGGTGCCATCCTGGTCGACGTCAAAAAGCATGTCGTCCATAATTAAAGAAAAACAAAACGCATCTATGTATTTCTCTGGAGGCAGAAGACGGAGGTCTACCTGCGTGTGTCTCTGCTGCAGTGTGACCGCCCCGTGGCCTCGTCTCCTGGATTAAATACTTCCAGGGCCTCCGTGTTTCTCGGCGGGTCGCTCGGGCCAATTCTAAAGGCTGAAAGGGAGCCCTTAAGAACACTTTAGCCCTCCTTGTGGATCGCTCATTGCTTTAAAAACCCATTACAAAGGAATCAGTTGATCTCCAAAACGACAAAAAAGCGGGGGAAAACACGTGTCCAATTATAAACTTCCCCCTCAAGTAGTCCCGCTAATATTGACAGAAAAACACTCAGTGTTGCAGCAGACAGTGGAGGGCTTGCGCCGAGCATTATGGCGCAGCGGGGCCGCGCAAACCCGGTGGCCCCTGAATGGGACGTTTCTCTCTATTAAAGCTCAGCTGACAACAAACACTACTGTCAGGAACACATGATCGCCCTTTGTCATACAGATAGGACGAGATTTCAACGGGAGAGGTTTGGGGTTCATTGTAACGCACTGAAATCAGATATCAAACAGAGTTTATGTGAGATATGACAGCGCGTCATCACAACCCGCACATTTAAACTGCGCCTTCATTTGCGGATGATATCGATTTGAACGGAGCGGGGACGCGCACTGTAATTACGCGCGGGCGGGGGGGTTAATCAAATAAAGCGAGGTCTTTCTTCGGGGTTGGATGAGCTCTAATCGTGTTTGCCCACACGTGTTGTTTGATTGGACGAAAGTCCTTCAGGATGCTGATTTCTTTTAAAGGGAATCCGTTTTTTTTTTTTTTGCAGCAGCTGATCTGCACCTGACACCGCGGGCAGGTGACAAAACATTACACTCCATTGTATTTAAATACACATTTATATTTATTTAAACAGAAAAAAAACTCCCTAGAAACAACTTTCCTTGCGTTTTCGTCCTATTTCATGCACCTCCAGGCGTTAGACGCATCCGATACGCGTTGGAATAATGTCAATGATGAAGATTGCGCACATACAAGTGATTTACTTTCATTGAGGGAACAATATAAAGGCCACATTCCCTTTTTTTTTCCTCTGTGGGTTTGATTTCCCTGCAGGGAGCTCCGCGTTTGTTTCAGGAAAACTCTTCAAAGTCTGACTATTTTCTCAAGGATCGAGTTCGTTAATGAACCCGCAGCTCCAGGATTACTTTAACCCCCTTTTTTCCTTCAATTCAGTCCAATTAACCCATCGGACCGACACACACACACGGAGTTAGAACGCACAACGTCCTGATGAATGGGCTGTTATAGTCCGGAGTCTGAATCACGAAGAGGAGAGGACGTTTAGAATGAGTGATTTCAGATTAACGCGTCATCAAATCCATTTTCTTTACATTTCTAATCCCGGACGTCCTCTGATGGTCGTGTGGGGGTTTAAACGGCTCGATGGAGGGAACACATACTTTAAAACACATTGTCATTAATTGAGAACAGGCAGAGCTTGGCCTAAGATGAAAGTATGATATTATATGTGAGGTCCATGTTTGATCAGTTGAGTTTAACTGCTATTTATTTTTACTGGGGAGGAAACGTTTTATTAATAAAATGGTCATCAGTTATTATTGTGTCCTAATTCACTGAATTTAAATAATCCAAGATCAAGAAGAATTACGTCATTCCATAAAAGCGGTGTGAGTGGCTGAGAGGTTTTACATGAAAACAGCACTCCATCTGCGTTTATAGGTGCGGGTCCTGTCAGGACCTTCTGCCGGCCTGTCACAGACACCTCTCCCCCCCAGCTGACGGTCCCGGTTTGCTTGGGTCCGGTCTGAAGAGACGCGCCTGTCACATTCAGATCCGCTCTTATTGTTTGAACAACAGCTCGAGAGGGCTTTGGAAAGAGCAGCAGCTCTCCAGACAACGTGGAAGGGAAAAACACGAACAGAACGTGAACTCACCACAAACTCAACACTAATAATAAATAATAATAATAATAATAATAATAATAATAATAATAATAATAATAATAATAATAATAACAATACATTGTATTTGTTGGCGCCTTTCAAACACCCATCTAACATGTTAAAAAACAGAAACAAACAACAACAACAAACACTGAGATTACATTATTATTATTATTATTATTATTATTATTATTATTATTATTATTATTATTATTATTATTATTATTATTATTATTATTATTATAAATCTAGAATGTTGTTTGGTGTTTGTATATCAGTGGTTAAAGCCTCCATCCAGAGTGCGCGATGCCCACATTCTCCGACGGACATGCGCGTGAGATGCGAGGCCACATGCTCGCAATTATCCGACCACGCCCACACACACACACACACACACACACACACACACACACACACACACACACACACACACACACACCTGGGAGCGGACCGCGTGCAAAACAAGGAAGATAACGAAATCGAACGCATCGGAATGGATCCACACCTGCTTCATGTGGTGTGGGATATATTATGATTATTTTAATCAGTGACATATTTTTTATGGGGGGGTTAAAGTGTTAGCTCACACAGAGCTTGTGTCATTTCCTACAAATTACTGTTCTTTTTTTCTTTTTTTGCTCAGAATCGGAGCCAAAACACATTACAATAATGTCCAAACATCTCTCGCCCTCTTTATTTCTCTTTCGCTCTCTTGAACACTTTCGCAATATCCCCCCCCCACACAAACACACACATAGGCCTACACACACAAACACACACATAGGCCTACACACATAAACACACACATAGGCCTACACACACAAACACACACACACACGCACACACACATGCAAACACACACACTTTTACTTTTTGGTACTTTTTAGAGACTTACCCGAACCATAACCATGACTAGCCTGACCCTAACCAATGTGTCCTTTTATGTAACACACACACACACACACACACACACACACACACACACACACACACACACACACACACACACACACACACACACACACACTTACTTTTACTTACTTTTGGTCACTTTTTAGAGACTTACCAGAAACATAACCACGACTACCCTAACCCAAACCAATGTGTCCTTAAATGTAGCCTAAACACACACACACACACACACACACACACACACACACACACACACACACACACACACACACACACACACACACACACACACACACACACACACACACTTAGTGTGAAAGTGAAAGACCTGTTATAGTCCTCCAGTCATCAATAGCAACAACAAAAAAACACCAAAAAAAACACCACCGATTAACATTTCAGGGTTGTGTTCAGTGACGCACGTCTTGTTTGTTTGGGTTCGAGGCCCGATACGCATCTCGGTGCTGCTGCTGCTGCGAGCCGCTGGGATCCGTCTTGGCTGCTATGTGAGAATGGCACAGCAGCCAAGCGGTGCAATCTTCAGCCACAAACCAGCTCTTTGATCCCCGCTGGGACCGAGCCATTAGCAGTGCCACGGCACATTGAAGCGATAGCTCAGAGCAGAAGTTATCCTTGACCACAGATCAGGACTCGGATAGCTTCGGGGCCTGTTTTTATACCTTTAAAGGTAAGCTGCAATCAGCATTGCTGCAATGCAACGAGCAGTGTGTGTGTGTGTGTGTGTGTGTGTGTGTGTGTGTGTGTGTGTGTGTGCCCAGCTTCAAAGGACACGCCATGGCAACTGAATGAAAATAATGCAGGAAATGCCTCGACTGATTGCATGCAAATCTCTCTTGCATGCGAAGCCTTCTGTGGACTCGGGCTAGCGTTCATTTCCTACGAGCTGTTATTGCGTCTTTCGGGGCCGACGACACGCGTTTGTTGTGCCGGAGTCGTCCGTGTGATGCGTGACCAAGACAAACTCAGGTACTCCTACCAAACCTGCCAAAGAAATGAATGTGATCCTTAAAGTTAAGTAGCAGCTTACTGGCTGCCGGCCCATTCCTGTCTGCGTTTCAGGCCCCCGGGTCTACTGGTCTGGAAAAAGCATCACGGTCGTAAAGTGGGCCTTAAGCAAACACCCCTCCGGGGCACCACCCCTCCCCCCGGAGCGGCGGGCCCCGAGGCTGGATGTGAGCCCTCCGGCTTGATAAAAACACATCGGTTTGGAGCACGGGTGTGCGTGGAGTGCATGACAACAGGTGGTATTTAGATAATGGGACTTTATATGTGTGCACAACACATCATAAGCTTCCCTCCTTCA